>NC_089832.1:18998712-19056212 GCF_035046505.1 Tiliqua scincoides | reverse complement strand
TCCTCACAATCACTTTTGGTCTTTACCACTCGGAAAAGTTTGGTGTCATCTGCAAACTTAGCCACTTCACTGCTCAACCCTGTCTCCAGGTCATTTATGAAGAGGTTGAAAAGCACCGGTCCCAGGACAGATCCTTGGGGCACACCGCTTTTCACCTCTCTCCATTGTGAAAATTGCCCATTGACACCCACTCTCTGCTTCCTGGCCTCCAACCAGTTCTCAATCCATGAGAGGACCTGTCCTCTAATTCCCTGACTGTGGAGTTTTTTCAGTAGCCTTTGGTGAGGGACCGTGTCAAACGCCTTCTGAAAGTCCAGATATATAATGTCCACGGGTTCTCCCGCATCCACATGCCTGTTGACCTTTTCAAAGAATTCTATAAGGTTCGTGAGGCAAGACTTACCCTTACAGAAGCCATGCTGACTCTCCCTCAGCAAGGCCTGTTCGTCTATGTGTTTTGAGATCCTATCTTTGATGAGGCATTCCACCATCTTACCCGGTATGGATGTTAGGCTGACCGGCCTATAGTTTCCCGGGTCCCCCCTCTTTCCCTTTTTAAAAATAGGCGTGACATTTGCTATCCTCCAATCTTCTGGCACTGTGGCCGTTTTGAGGGACAAGTTGCATACCTTAGTCAAGAGATCTGCAACTTCATTCTTCAATTCCTTAATAACCCTTGGGTGGATGCCATCAGGGCCCGGTGACTTATTGATCTTTAATTTATCAATGAGGTCTGAAACATCTTCTCTTTTAACCTCTATCTGACTTAACTCCTCGGTTAGGAGGGGCCGTTCGGGCAGCGGTATCTGCCCGAGGTCTTCTGCCGTGAAGACAGATGCAAAGAACTCATTTAATTTCTCTGCCATCTCTAAGTCTCCTTTTATCTCCCCTTTCCCTCCCTCACCATCCAGAGGGCCAACCGCTTCTCTGGCGGGTTTCCTGCTTCTAACATATTTGAAGAAGCTTTTATTATTCCCCTTAATGTTGCTGGCCATGCGTTCCTCATAGTCTCGCTTGGCCTCCCCTATCACCTTCTTACATTTCTTTTGCCACAGTTTATGTTCCTTTTTATTCTCTTCATTAGGGCAAGACTTCCATTTACGGAAGGAAGCTTCCTTGCCCTTCACAGCCTCTCTAACTTGGCTGGTTAGCCATGCGGGCACCTTCCTGGATTTAGTGGAACCCTTCTTTCTTTGCGGTATACACCTCTGCTGGGCCTCTATTACTGTTGTTTTAAGCAGCCTCCATGCATTCTGGAGAGACTGGACTCTTTTTACCCTCCCTTTCAACCTCCTTCTAACCAGCCTCCTCATTTGAGGGAAGTCCGCCCGTCGGAAGTCAAGGGTTTTTGTTAGAGATTTGCCTGGTATTCTTCCCCCAACGTGCACGTCAAAACGGATCGCAGCATGATCACTGTTCCCCAATGGCTCAGTAACGTTTACATCTCTAACCAGGTCCTGCGTACCGCACAAAATTAAATCCAGAGTCACCTGTCCTCTGGTGGGCTCCGTGACTAGCTGATCTAAGCCACAGTCATTCAACACGTCAAGAAATCCGGTTTCCTTATCGTGACCAGAACACAAATTGACCCAGTCAATATGAGGATAATTGAAGTCCCCCATGATTACAACCCTGTCCTTCCTTGTCACCTCCCTGATCTGTTTCCTCATTTCAAGGTCCCCATCAGATTTCTGGTCTGGAGGACGATAGCACGCCCCCAGTATTACATCCCATCCAAGTACTAACCAGGCCTGACCCTGCTTAGCTTCCGAGATCATGGTATAAGCCTACAGCGCCCGGTATTCCCAGGCGGTCTCCCATCCAAGTACTAACCAGGCCTGACCCTGCTTAGCTTCCAAGATCATGGTATAAACCTACAGCACCCGGTATTCCCAGGTGGTCTCCCATCCAAGTACTAACCAGGCCTGACCCTGCTTAGCTTCCAAGATCATGGTATAAACCTACAGCACCCGGTATTCCCAGGTGGTCTCCCATCCAAGTACTAACCAGGCCTGACCCTGCTTAGCTTCCGAGATCATGGAATAAGCCTACAGCGCCCGGTATTCCCAGGCGGTCTCCCATCCAAGTACTAACCAGGCCTGACCCTGCTTAGCTTCCGAGATCATGGTATAAGCCTACAGCGCCCGGTATTCCCAGGCGGTCTCCCATCCAAGTACTAACCAGGCCTGACCCTGCTTAGCTTCCAAGATCATGGTATAAACCTACAGCGCCCGGTATTCCCAGGCGGTCTCCCATCCAAGTACTAACCAGGCCTGACCCTGCTTAGCTTCCGAGATCATGGAATAAGCCTACAGCGCCCGGTATTCCCAGGCGGTCTCCCATCCAAGTACTAACCAGGCCTGACCCTGCTTAGCTTCCGAGATCATGGTATAAGCCTACAGCGCCCGGTATTCCCAGGCGGTCTCCCATCCAAGTACTAACCAGGCCTGACCCTGCTTAGCTTCCGAGATCATGGTATAAGCCTACAGCGCCCGGTATTCCCAGGCGGTCTCCCATCCAAGTACTAACCAGGCCTGACCCTGCTTAGCTTCCCAGATCATGGTATAAGCCTACAGCACCCGGTATTCCTAGGCGGTCTCCCATCCAAGTACTAACCAGGCCTGACCCTGCTTAGCTTCCGAGATCAGACAAGATTGGGAGATAGTGTTTAGTATAGGGAGATTAAAGGCCATTTGGTTCCATGAGGCGGGACTGCATTTGGTCTGATGCCATTTTATCACATTTGCAAAACCACTTCTCCTATTTAAATAGACCTCAGCCAGTCTGAATGGGTTACCCTAAACCCTCTAGAGATTGCTTGTAGAATATGTCCCATTAGAGGGGGGGGGAGGGATAGAAAACCAAATGCTTGGAACTCTGGAGTCATGCCATGGAAATACTCACTGGGAAGCTGGTTCACACATTATTTGTCCATCATTTATGATTTGCTCGTGTGAAGGGGGTTAAAAGATCACAATGGAAAGTTTTTCCATGCCACTTCACTACACCACAAAAAAAACAACACTTTTCCATTAACTGACCTTACACATTCAGTTACATGCCTTCATGTGCTGGGTCGTCAAGTTATGTGTACCTGCATGTATGAACTACCCGTACTACTTCTGGAAAGGAAGCTGCAGAGATCCAGGCAAGGGATCTGAGCACCCAGTGAATGCTGAATGCTTCCACCACCCAGAAATGGTGTAGAGTGGACTCATTGCGCAGTGCCACGTGCACAGAGCCACAGAGTTCGGCACAGTGCATGGAAACTTCTAAAGAACAATTCCAGCACGGGCGTCTCTGTGCATTTATGGGCTGTTGGATGAGAGTCTTCCTCCATTGTCTGGACATAGATTAAAGAATCTGGTCAGATGTCTGCAGGGCTGAGTACCACAAGTATCACAAGAGCATGAGTGTCTCAAGAAACTCTCCAGACCCCAGCCCTGTCCAAGTAGCTTGGTGCTGACTCTGATTTATGTTCAAAGTCTGAGTGCCCTATTGGAGTCCATCCCCCCCCATCTCAGTGGCTTGTGAGCCTGAATCATATGGGGCTCTTTGCTCTGCAGACCAATTTCTGCTGGCCATCTGTTGCCTGCTGAAAGGAGAATGTGGCCGAGACCAGGGGTGTCAAACTCATTTCATACAGCAGGCCTAATTGCATCTGTGGTGCCTGCTGAGGGCCAGAAATGATGTCATTAAGCAGGAAGTGATGTCATAGAGCAGATACAGGAGATACAGGAAGCTGGACTAGATGGGCCTTTGGCCTGATCTTCTTATGTTCAGATGATGGCCAGAAATAAGCACTCATTAACTGCAATTCATTAGGTGCAAATGACTGAAGAGAAAATGTGCAAGTCTTGATGCGCAAGTTTCAAGATATGGGAGAGCCCAATTATCATGCAGGCTGCCCTTACAGTGCTACATTGCAGCTCAGGTGATCTGTGAATTCACGTCAGCAAAAGCAGTAAGAACATAGAAAAATAAACAAATCCCCTTTTACTGGCATCTAGGCCAGTTGCCCTCACCACATTCTGTAGCAAGGAGTTCCACAGACTAATTAAGTGCTGCTCAAAGGGTGGTCTGTAAGATAATTGGGCTCTCAGCACACTGGCAGCATCTCTCTCTCTCTCTCTCTCTCTCTCTCTCTCTCACACACACACACACACACACACACATGGTCTGTGTCTCTCCCCTAGTGCTCCTTGCCTTCTGAGGCCTCTTTCCATCTTTCCCTTCCACATCCTCAGTAGAAACCTTTCCCTTCCACTCCTGGTTTCATCTACAGTTCCTGGCTTCTCTTCTCCACTCTTCATGGAGAAATGCAGAAGGGAATTTTGAGTTCTGGTTCCCAGCAATTGCTTCCCACAGCTTCCTGATAAGCCCAGCACAGAGAAGGGCTCTTTGAAGACAGTGAAGGAAGGAGCTACCTTGTTTGAGTCAGAACGTAGTGAAGACAACAAAATGATAAAATATTTTGGTAGACACACTCGAGGGGAAGATGAGTCTTCAAAACAGTGGCAGCAGGTATTTTGTGCAGAAAAGAAAGTAGAGAAGGAGAAACACAACTGAAGGGTTCCAGTCCTTGTGTTTGGGAGAAAAGGAATAGCCTGACCTGAGAAGGCAGAGAGTAGGACCAGCCCACTGGATACAGCACATGAACCTCTGGCACTGGCTCACTGCATAGCCTTGGGTGCATCACCATCTCTCACCATCAATTCCCTATTTGTAGCATACCAGTCATAGGATTGGAAAGGACCTACAGGATAATTTAGTCCAACCGCCCTGCCACTGACAACGTTTCCAACAGGTGGGCCACCCAGTCTCTGCGTAAAGACCTCCAATGAAGGAGAGTCAACCACCTGCCTAGGCAGATGGTTTCACTGTGGAACAGTTTGTATTATCAAGAAGATCTTCCTAGTATTTAAACAAAAAACTCTCTTCTTGTAATTTAAATAGGCATCTTCTGGCCCTACTGTCTGGAGCAACTGAGGAGTAATCTGCTCCAACTTCCCCATGACAGTCCCTCAGATATTTATGGAGAGTTTCCACACACACCCCTCCACTGTCTCTTCGCCAACAGCGCAGCATAGACGTGATGAAGCTGTGAACAGGAAGTCTTGGTTTCACATTTTACTCCACCCGCATGTGTGTTCGTGCTGGCTCCTGGTGAAAACACTGGTCTCCCATACAAACTTGTTGCAAGGATTATTTGAGATCAGATCTGTAAATCATTTTGAGTACTGAAGGATGCTGTGCAGATGCAAAAGATATTGATGGTGGTTAAAGTGAGAACAGGAGATCCTTCTGTTCTTTGCAGGAAAATGTTCTGCCCAGGTTCCTCCTAGGCCTGTGTACAAACTGTTCCCCCCAAGAAATTTTGCTAATTATAACTACTATCTTTTGCTTCCCTGAGAGAACCTCAGATATTTCCCCTGAGAAGGAACTGCAAAATTCAGCTCCACATTTTTTGACTCAGGATGAATTTGGGGGGCAGTTCTTACTTTGGGTCTTTGCCCACAATGTGCAGAGCTTTGTCACCAGGGATAGTAAAAGGGTGGTGTGTGATGCTTTCAGTACAGCTGGGTTAATACATTGCAGTGTATGTTAATGTTTTCTGTGGGTGTACGCTAGGGACGTGTGGAGTTCCCTGGGATACTTGACTGCTCTTCTGGGATCCACGTCGCTTCTCCCCAAAACCCTTGGAAATGTCCTCAGAATGTCCACATTTGCAACGACTTTCCCTTTAGGCAATATCTGATGGCAAGTTTACTCCCTTCCAATACTTATATTCATTGCCATGGATTGGAAGGCTGTTGCCGTGTCTCTAGCCTGCATTTATCTCCTCAGTTACGAGTTCCCCAAAGGCAGAAATAAACCGTCCAGGCAGGGGAGCCAGGAGCAGCTCTGCATTCAAAGGCTATCAATTTTCTCTCCATACTTGGAGAAAAAAAATGACGGTTCTTTTGCCATCACTTTGGAAGACTCACAAACGAGGGTTCCGCACAATTCACATGGAGCCTCCGCCATACTGTGGCACAGTTGGAGAAGCCGGCCGCAGACCGTTCCTCATCTCTGCTCATCGCAGGTGTCGGCTTTGAAGCTGAGAGGTGTTTGGTGAGGAATGTAGGCTTCTTTGGAAAGATGGTTGTTTAATCACACCAAGGTGGCGTCCCCAGACCATCGCAGCAGGCAGGCCAACACATCTGCCGACAGACCCAGATGCTTCCCACTCTTCTTCCTCTTCCTCCCCTCCTGAAGCGGCATTCCTTCGGCTCGGTGCTGCCTCCTGTCTCCCCCCAGACCGCTTTTCAGATTTTCGTGGTCTCTCTTTGTTTATGCTTGGCAGCTCGTTTCTTGTGTGTGTGTTTGTTTTTTGTGGTGTATTAACTATGTCATGTTTGAAAACAAAAAGGTCTAGTTACTAATGGAAGACATGCAGACAGGGGCTCTCGCTGGCCCGGGGTGTGCTTTCGATTAAGGCCGCATGCCGTGCTGACTGCAATCCAGCCCCTGATGAAATTTGTCAAGATAATCCAATTGGGATTCCAGCGATACCTTGTACGGTTCTTCCTGCCTCGATCCGCTGGCATGCGTTATTGGGGCTTGCTCCGGTTCAGGGGATGGTGGGTCCACATGTCAGCTGCTCGCTGTCAGGCCATCAGGCTGCTCAGTCCAGAAGAAGAGATACAGATTAAGAGCCTTCTGTATGGAGAAATGAAAAGGTGGCATGGAGCCATCGTGCCTCGTAACCAATGATGATGTCCTGTATCACTTTGAAACCATCCAATATCTTGCAGCCATGAATTCTAGTTGCAAGTTGCACAACATCTGGTGTCAACTTCCAAGGGCTTGGGGGGGGGGGAGGTGGATTTCATTTGGAGAAAACAGCACATGGAAAGGTTGACTGGTCTTGATGCCTAGTGCCTCAGTGGCTGCTTTTTACCAAATTGTAAACAGCAGGAGAAGCAGCCAAGGTTCTCTCTTGTCTCTTGTCCTTTGGCCAGAAGATTGAGGAAGTCTCCGGTCTTGAAAGATTTGAAATCCAAATAACTTCACAACTTCCAGATGCCAGAAGATGATCCTTTTTAAAGTCAGAATCTAGAAGATTTAGAGGAGCTCCCCACTCCTCTGCTGCTTTTCAGGCTTGATGGGACTGTGCTCAGAACTCCCAAAGAAGACAAAGCCTGATCTGAACAACTGACTCCAGCAATGGCTGGAGCACAGGCAAAGGGAATGGAAACCCCTTTCGCAAAGCTCAGTTCCTCATTTACTTCTGAGCGAATGTTCAGTATCACAGAGCTCAATGGACAGTCTAAATCTGATTTGGGAAAAAGCAAGACCCCCCCAAACAACAACAGCAGCAGCAGCAGCAGCAGCAGCAGCAGCAGCAACAACAACAACAACAACAACAACAACAACAAAACACTGACTGTTGCTTCCAGCACAAAGGACAGGGATGCCACTGACTGCTCTGTGGTGCGACCTGAATTAGAACATGTCTTCAGTCATGTCAGGTGCAGTCACTGGGCACAAGGAGAGCAGGCGCTCGCTGGCCAGCCACATCCCCCTGGCCAAGTCACATCATCACCCAGGAATCAGTTTGTCCAGCACCTGTGTGCAAAACCAACCCCAGGTAGAATCATTTTGAGGATCACAAAATGGGGGCTTGAGGGTCAAACTTCCCCCAGTGGCATGCATGAGTGTCTCACAAATCTGCTGGGGAGTTGTCAGGGTTTATCTGGAACATGTGAAGAAAGGTTGCCAGCTGCCAGTTTTGCAAATGCTCTGTTCTTAGGCTGGCTGGCCTAGTTTCCACGTGTCCTGCCATGCCACCACTGCCTTGCTCTGCTCCCCTTTGTCCTCCTACCTGAGCCAGCCAGTGTTGTGCCATCTCTCTGCCCATCTGCGTGCCCAGAAGAAGCCACCTGCTGAAGGAAGAGGCTCTGAATGGAGCAAGAAACATCAGACAGGACCAAAGGGTGGCTCCTAACTTGAGAGAGAAAAGAGGCGAAAATAGAGAGGCTTGAAATAGCTTGAAACGGCAGGGCCAAGGAAGGCGAAGAAGCCACCCTGGCCGTGCCCAACTGATCCGGGGGAACCAGGCCGAAGAGTTGCCCTGTTTAAGGCAAGCAGCTATGGGGACTGAGAGGCCAAGGGGGTCGCAGCAGGCATGAAATAGCCCCTTGGAGAAGCATGGTGGGGGAGCTGGTGACGGATGCCCTGCAGCCTGTGCCCTCCCACCCCCTTCCCTGGCCCGCTGACTGCCTGGCCACTGCCCCATCCTCTTCTTCATGCTCAAAGAGGGTGGCACAACTCCTCCTCTTCCAGCGCCACTGCTGCTGTGAGTGGGTTTGTTGCTGGGCTGGCCGTACTCCTCAGGCCATAGTTTGAGGCTCCTGGTGCGACTCATCTCATGATCAGATTTATTTATTTATTTTTTCACATTTTTATACCGCCCTTCCTCCAAAGAGCTCAGGGCAGTTTACACAGCTGCTGCTCCCCTCTTTCTTTTCCTCACAACAACCCTGTGAGGTAGGCGAGGCTGAGAGAAAGTGACTGGCCCAAGGTCACCCAGGAAGCTTTGTGGCTGAGGAGCGATTTGAACCTGGGTCATCCAGGTCTACGTCCGCCTCCCAAACCACTACACCGACCTGGCTCTCAAGATGTAACACCTTCCAGAGGATGTGAGAAGCCCCCCCCCCATCCCTTCAAAGGTTAACTTAGGCTGACCAATGGGCTAGCTAGTCCCATTTGCAGAGGCTTCTCCTGGAGCTGCTTGGAGCCGTGGGAGGAATGAGCCTTGGCTGGGCTGCAGATCCAGACACAATGCCAGGCTTCTGTTATGATGACAGCTTTTTCCACCCCTGAAGGAGCTGCTTGTGTCTTGTGCTGCCATGTGCGTGGCTGGGCCTTTCTGGAAGATGGGTGTCCGAGTGGAGGCTCCTGCATCGTGCGTTACGTACACGTTCCATTTCCTCCGGGCCTGCTCACTTTGGATCATTTGCTCAGGCAGAAACGGGCATGTGGGGCTGAAGAGCCGGCTGGCGAATGTGGGTTGGTCTGCCAGCTCCGCAAGGTCTCAGGACAGTGCAAGAGGGGGTGGGGTGGGAAGTGGAATCCAGAAGTGCCGTTCTCTCCACTGTGGAGCTGCAGGCTCTGAGAACCGAGGAGGAGGAAAGCCGGGCACAGAGCTTGGAAAACATTCTTCTTCACCAAAACTGTGGGATGGAATGTCAAAATACCAGCCCACATATGGGGAAGGCTCCAACAAAGAGCCCAGCAAACAGGCTGGCAGTGTGTGTGCTTTGCAACCCCCACTGTGCAAAAAGCAATGCTCAGGCTCAGGGGCTCTGGGCCAGAGAGCACAGGAGACTACAGGTCGCTCTGGGGCAAGTATGGGGGGGGGTGACAAGCTCCCCTCCTTCCCTTGTTTCGTGCCCGGCCACTTCTCTTCAGACATCAGGAAAGGGACATTCTTGCTCTTTATCTGTCTTTTCTTCCAGAAGCATATATGATTTGTCCCATTCCTATTTTATATTCACAACAACCCTGTGAGGTAGGTTGGACAGACCAAGAGAGAGCAGCATGGTCAAGTGGGACTGAATCTGCATCTCAGTGGTGCTAAGTCCACACACGAACCACTGTGCAACACCACCTCCTGCACAGCAGTACCCGTGCCTTAGGGCCCAATCCTGTCCATCTTTCCAGTCCCGATGCAGTTGTGCCAATGGGGCATGTTGCATTCGGTGGTGGTGGGGCAGTCACAGAGGTTTCCTCAAGGTAATGGTACATTTGTTCTCTTAGGAGGGGCTGCATCGGGACTGGAAAGATGGACAGGATTGGGCCTTATGGGATTTGGATGGATGAAGAGTGATGCTTTGAGGACCTGCGTTCGGCATTCGGGCTGCCATCTTGTTTTCAAACATTCCGGCACCACTGGCTGCGTGCGGAGTGCCTTCCCCCAAGGGTTTCTTAGAGCTTTTGAGTTTGAGAAGAGTGCCTTTTCCCCTTCTGACACTAACAGCACAATCTTAATTTGCACTGGAACAGGCAGGCCTGTGCTGTATCCAGTGCAAGTTTGGGGCTGACTGCAGGTCAGCCTGGGACAAGGGAAAAAAATTTCCTTGACCCCGTGTAACACTGCAGCAGCCCCAATGGGACTACTCAGATCTGCACCACCTATAACACTGGTGCAAATCCAAGCAACCCAGGGCTGGCCCAGGCTGGCCAGGAATGAGGCTAGGATCCATCATAAGTGCCGGATCCTAGCCCCACCACCCACAGAACTGCCCGCCCCCAAAGGCCTCCTTCCTGTGAAGTCATGATGATGAACCTCTAGGCATGTGCAGAGCACTGCTCTCCCTTCCTCTCTCCCCTCCAGAAACCTCCCTGGTGTGGTTCTCCACTCAGGCACTGATAGGATTTGCTCGGCACTGAGCCTGGAAGCGGCACAGCCACTTGTCCCGTTGCCATCCCGATTTTCAAAATTATTATTAGTGTGAGCAATACTGTTTATAGAGCATCCTCAATGCTCTTAGCGCTTTATGAGGTTAAATAAAGCAGATCCCTGATGACAGACGGCTGCCTCTGAGCGAGACAGAGGGATGCAATGTGGGAGAGGGAGTTGGGGCAGGCAAAGGGTGTCATGTGCAGAAGAGCCGGCAATTACAGAAAAACTCACAATAATTTCATAGAATTGGAGCCTCTGATTGCATCAAATTGCAGCATGCCACAAGCAGCGCATGGGAGGGGACCAGGCTGACTAAAGCCAGACCAGAAGTTCCCGAAGACCTTCCCGTTAAATCTAGCAAAGGGAGAGAGCCGTCCCTGCATGCTGCAGATCTGTGTGTGTTGCGATGCTGTCCAGCCTCACTGACCATGAAGGGGGCATCTGGGGTGGTTGGGAATGCAGATTCCCACCTGAGGCTGCTTCTTGCATGCACTAAAGCCAACTGAAGCTATATCCCCCCTTCCCACTGCTGCCATGTCTTCACTACAACAGCTCCAACGTGTGTGTATCCCATTTAGCAATCACACCACAGAATGGTCAAAATAGGCAAGGCTCACACGTTTCAGCTTCCTGCAAATCTCAGTGTTCGTTTATGTTTGCTTAAAAGCCAAGTCTCTAGTCCTCAATTCAAATCACGTACTCTCTTAGCAAACGGCTTGGCTGTGCCACATGTGCTTAGGCCCCCAGTACTGGGATTCCCCACCTGCCAGGAAAGGGGTGCAGTCCAGGAGCACATCCTTGGCTGTCTCTGTAGACTGAGCACCATCTCTTGCCCGGGTGCAAGAGGGAGCTGTAGACTGGGCTGCCTGCCTGCCTGCTTGGGGAGGGCACGTGCCAACATACCCTCGTCCAGCCCCACATGCCATCCAAGTGCTGACATGTTTATAATACATCCTGAATAGGACGCAAGAGGAGAGTCACAGGCTGGCTGCATGACAAGCGTAAAGATAAGCCCGTTCTCACATTACTCGAGTTGGGCTTTCGGTGACTTGATAGCATTAATTACGCTGGATTCTTATATAAAGAAACTCCTTCAGCAGGAACTCGGCTCCTTGCCACCCGGCCCCCTCCACCTCTGACTCCATTATTCATGCAAGCCCCTTCCCCCTCCACACACACCTCCCCCCTGCACCACAGGACATCCCTGTTCTGAGCAGTTTGGAGATACAGGAGCCTCTTTGAAAGCCCTGGGCTCTGGCAGGCTTCCCACCAAAGTTTCACATCACACTGGATAATATTCTCCATGCTCCATTATGGCAACCAGAACATTCCCTCTTTTGACACAACACCGCACACCTCTGCCTGGTATTTACAGGCTGGGGTGGGCTCACAGGGTTGAGCCCCCCTTGGGGGGGTTGGGGATTTATTGGCAGGTAGGGAAGGAAAAGGGGGCTGCTTGTTGCACTCTCCCTGGTCATATGAGCTGCACGCCAAGCCATTCTTGACTCAAAGATCCACAGGGAGCACCAGAATTGCTCTTATGTGACGGTGCAGGTCTAGTACCTTTGCACATCAGCCCACGTTCAGTTCATTGGTGTTTGCTGTCCAGATCTCCTTTCAAGGGTGAGGATCAGGATTGTCTTGTGGCAGTGCCCAAGTGGAAAAGCCTGGTAGGCATCCCAGAATGCACCTCCTTGGCCCCTCCAAGTCAGTGGTCGGTGGCAAGAGGGCACCCTTAGTCTGCTGCTGTCTTCCTCTAGCCTGTCACAGGTGTGAGACTTATTGATCCGCTTCCTTACCATGCTCCATTGCCTGGTTTTCACAAACCAGAAAGTGGGGGGGGGGGCCCTTCTGGTATCATGCACTGTGCAAACAAAGGTGTTTATTCTTAGAACACACCAGACATATCATTTTGGGGGCATTCTGGGGGAAAAAATGACAGGCACTGCAGGGTGGTCCCTAAAAGGAGCTCCATTTGTGATGGCAAGAGGTGAGGGCCCCCTTAGGGAAGAGATCCGAATGAAACAAACACAGGGCAGAGCTCTTTGGAACCTCTGGGGCAGTCTGTGTGTTCAGTAACTCTGCACAAATGAAACACTCGGGCCACTGCTGCTGCCTGTTTCCAGCAGTGAGGAAACGGGTGCCTGCCACATCCTGTCAGGCTCCAGGCCTGTGCCGGGAAACACAGCACAGCCTGGGGATACGCCTGGTCTGCGCCGAGGCCATCTTGTTGCATACCTGGAGTTGGCACCAAGCTTCCAAAAATGCGAAATTCCATGCAAATGTTAGGGCTCCACCCAAGAAAAAGCACCTGAGAATGTTCTAGGGAAGCCAAACAAGTTTCTAAGAGAGGCTTCCAGATGGTTACCCTACCTGCAAGAATATCCTAAGAACTTCCACAGATCTTACAAACTTTATTTCCCCTCTCTTAAAATTCCTTGGACGTTTTCCCAAAGCATTGGGTTACCAGATACAGTGGAGGACAGAGTGCCTCTACCCTGAGCCATTGTATAGGAGAGGGCATTGTGACAGGTGCAGCTTTTGAAACCCCTCTGTGCCAAAATACCCTCTCCTATACAATGGTTCAAAGGAGAGCTGTCTGTCCCAGTCAGTATCTGGTAACCCTACCCGAGCAGAAACCACTCAATTCACCTCCAGATTTCAGCCTGTGATCAATCTGGTGCAGACCTGCCTGCCAGCATTTGGCTGAACTGCTGTTTCCTTCACGGTGCCCAACAGGCTGATGACGGAAATGAATTGATCGCAGCTCGTATATGGCAGCGTTGTCATGGCCTCGGGAGCTGCACTCAAAGGTCAGGAGAAAGGGACATGCAATATTTATCCCTTTACGGAGCAGTTCACAACACAGCGTCCTGCTGGCTTCATTTATGGACCAGCAATAAGAGAGTGAGAGAGAGAGAGGCAGCCCTGGCCGGATGACTGCCTGGCTGTGCAGACCGACATGCGCTCCGTGGTATAATTTATAAGCATGGTTTGTGAGTGTCAAACTGGCCCAGGCACTCTCTGAGCTCAGCCAAGACCCAGAAGTGGGAGTAAAGGCTATGAAGACATGAAGAGAAAGATAAAGGAAGAGGTGCCACCTCACAAGCATGGAGACGGGCTCTGCGATTCAGAGTCAGGCCTGGCACAAGCAGGCACAACTTCCTTTGTTCCAAGGGTTTGGTGCTTGAGTGGCTATCATAAATGCTGGCAATAACCTTATGAAATAGCACATGTGTGTTCCCCACCTTTCTCCCACATGCATATGCATCTATATAGTGGAATCCGCAGGGTTCCACAACCCCCTATGAATACCAAAATCCACCGGGGGGGCAGGGCATCAGTGCTGCAAAAACTTATCTGGAGGCCACATTGGGCCCTCCAGAGGTTGCACTGGCCTCCCAGCCTTGTCAGAAGGCCTCCCAGACACAACTGGAAGTCACTTCCAGTTCATGACAAAGACTTCCAATCGCATCTAGGAGCTGAGTTCTTACCTTTCCCCTAAAAGGTCATGACTCTTTGAGTTGGGTTCAGCGCCCATTTCAAAACATTCACTCATTCTATGATTTTTTATTTTTATTTTTGCACCACCTTTCTTCCCGAAGGGCGCTCAAGATGGGTTTTCACCCACATTGCAAAGTGGGTGGGTCAGAAAGAGCATCTTGAGGATTAGCAATGTCTCACTGTCCTCCCGCATGATGCAGCATCATTCCCCACTGCGAGATGTCTTCGTGGCTGCCTTGGCCCCATGTGGTTTGCTTTCCTGAACAGTGGAGAGGCCATTATGCCAAGCGTACTTAATAGCAGTAGACCCACTGCACAGAGACACGACTGTCCTTAAAGGCACTGCAGGCCACAGGTGCAAAACAGGCAGGCAGTCAGAGCTGCTGCACCCACTTCCGGAACCAGCCTCAACTCCTCATGAAAGCAGCAGACGTCGTATGGTGGGACTTTTGTTTGAAAGCAAAGTAGAATAACTCAACCTTTGACGGAGCCTTAGTGAAGAGGAGAGGGGGTGAAAATAAGATGTGGGGAGGAAAGGAAAGGCCAAGTCAGGCTTTGTGGCCACAGACACTGAACAACCTTGCAGCAGGGACCATTGGGAGGGGGGAGCAGCGGGTGCATCGTAGCTTGGCCCAGGCTCAAAAAGATGCCTGGGAGCCAAAAGGGGGAACCAGAAATTTCCTGGGAGCTCAGAGAAAAGTTTGCGTATATTGTGTGAAGTCTGGCATTCCCATTTTGCATAAGCCTACATCGTTTTATATATCGTAATTTGTAGAAATTATGATCCACCGGAGAAGGGAAGGGGCCCCAAAGAAACTTTATACCCCCTGATAAAATTCCTCTCAGAGGCCTGGCCTTGCAGGAGGTATGAAGGCTGAAATCCTCTGCACACTTACTTGGAAGTGAGCCCCGTTTGACCCAGTAGCACTTATCTCTGAGTGAGCATGCGCAGGATGGGCCGGAAGCCTGAGGGCCTCAGTGCCTTTGCCTAGAAGGATAAGACTCACGGTCAAGAAATAGAACCAGGCCCTGTTGTGTTTACGGGTCTATTTGCTCACTCACTAATCATTCTGAAACAAATCAATTTGTCTGAATCAGCTGGGGGCTCTGCACGTCTGTGTACTCAACCCTCCTTTGGTCTCCTCAGGTGAGGAGCTAAAAGAGCTGCCTTCATTTGTGTGCAAGACACACAGAATCCCTCCCTGGCCGTCCGATGCGGACTGGAGAGCAAGCAGCTACCCAAAAGGCTGCATTTGCATTTGGTCATACGTGGTCAGCTTGTCCCTCCCTTTAGCTCCCTGGCTGTGCTGTTCAGCTCTGAATCCAGAAAGGCGCCACAAGGCAGAACTCACTTCTCCAATGGCTAGATGAAGCAGCCATGCCCCCCTTCCCCACCACAACCCTGCCCCTCTTGGAGTGGGGGTTACTCTGGTTGAAGAGGAACTCATCATTGCCCTTCAAGGAGCCATCTTCGAAGAGAACCCCACTACCTGCAGGGCGTGAAATGGGCACCTGCGAAGCAAGTGGCATCCAGGCATTGTCAAGAAGCACCCACAACTTGAGAGACTTGACTCTAGATTCAGGTGAGGCCTTGGAGAAGGAGCCAGGACTATCAGAGGACCCAGGAAGATCTGGCCAGGCTGGCTCCTGAGCTGGTCAAACCGGTGGTGATGCCCAGTGCACCAGTTTGGGCAGCTGCCATGCAGGACACCAGCACTGCTTCCGGTGACCTGGAGGAGGCTGAAGTGTCAGTATCTTCAGCAACAGAAGCTCTGCAGCCCATGATTCAGCTTCAAACTGCAGGGAGCCTGACCAAGACTGGCCTCCAGATTGTTGCTAGACGGAGTTCCAAGGGCTGGTTTTGATTTCTACATCTCCACTTGAGTTGTCGCATTATCAGAAAGATAAATGTGCTCCCACTCTGTTTTCCAGAGGGACTGGAAAGAAGAGCACCTTTCATTCTGGAAGGAGTTTGAATCTCTTGATTTCCCAGGCCCTTTTATCCTCTTCAGGACGACAAACCTCCCACCGCTTCGTCAACTGGTGCTTCTCACGTGGTGTTATTTGGGTCTTTCCAATCTGGCAACACAAAGATTTACTGCCACAGTTTTTAAGTTGTGCTGCATGTCTTGGGCTGCTCCCTGTACACCCTTCCCTGCAAGGGAGTTCCATTGAATGCAACAGGACTTACTTCTGAGTAAAGTTGCCTAGGATTGTGCCATTGATCGTCCTGACTTGACAATACCCTGAATGTAGCTGAGAGTTGGAGCTTCAGACACATCTGGAGGCATAAAAATCAGGGAAAATCTGAAAATATTTATTGACAGTCTCCCCATCCCAGATGTTCAGAAGCAGCTTTGCCCTTTGCAACAGGCAAAATGTCTTGCTGTCATCATCTGATGCATGCAGGTGTTTCTAGAGCACCAACCCTGTGCGGGTGCTTTACAACAGAAGAAGAAAAGGGTCCCTGCCCCATGGGGTCCACTATCTAGAAACAGATATAAGGGGCAAAGAGGAAGGGGAAGCCAGGCATACGGGGGAAGAGTATGAGTTGGGTAGCCCAGCTGTGAGGCTGACTGAAATGGCTGTTGTGAGAGGCTGGTTGGGAGAGACTACCAGCTGGCAAGGGTGCCCTGCCACCTTCCCTGACCCACGGCCTGCCTTGCCTCTGCCCCATCCTCTTCCTGAATGCTCAGAGGAGGAGAAAGCCTCCCCTTCCAGCTCCACCACTGCCGGCGCTGCAAGCCTTTTCCTGGGCTTCAAAGAGGCTGTGGCAGCAGACAAGTGCTGTTGTCATGGGTGGGAGTGTGTGTGCATGTTGTCTAGAGCAGGGTTTTGTGTGTGGGGGGGGGGAGATCATCCCCCAGTTTGGACAGTGGAACAGCTCAGGCTGCTCCCGAGTGTGTGAGAACAGCTTGTGTTCCCCCTTACAAGTTAGCCGCAGGAAAGAGACTGGAAGTGGTGCCAAAATTTCCACAAATCAGGTGCAGTTGGAGGAGGGATTTGAGGAGACATCTGGTAGAGGATCTGGGAGGGGGTCCTCTTCAGCCCCCGTGGTATGAAGCACCATCGCTTTGGCTTATAATGGCTCTTTTGCAATGCCAAATTCATGGGAAATGAATTTAGCCACCACTCCTCCAAAGACATTCGCCCGCAGAACCACTCTTCGCTCACAACAGGAGAGGAAACTGAACGCTTTCCACATGCGCTGCCTCCGACGCATCCTCGGCATCACCTGGCAGGACAAAGTTCCAAACAACACAGTCCTGGAACGTGCTGGAATCCCTAGCATGTATTCACTGCTGAAACAGAGAAGCCTGCGTTGGCTCGGTCATGTCATGAGAATGGATGATGGCCGGATCCCAAAGGATCTCCTCTATGGAGAACTCGTGCAAGGAAAGCGCCCTACAGGTAGACCACAGCTGCGATACAAGAGGGATCTGAAGGCCTTAGGAATGGACCTCAACAGGTGGGAAACCCTGGCCTCTGAGCGGCCCGCTTGGAGGCAGGCTGTGCAGCATGGCCTTTCCCAGTTTGAAGAGACACTTGGCCAACAGTCTGAGGCAAAGAGGCAAAGAAGGAAGGCCCATAGCCAGGGAGACAGGCCAGGGACAGACTGCACTTGCTCCCGTTGTGGAAGGGATTGTCACTCCCGGATTGGCCTTTTTAGCCACACTAGACGCTGTTCCAGAACCACCTTTCAGAGCGCGATACCAGAGTCTTTCGAGACTGAAGGTTGCCAACAACAGAACCATCTCCTGGTCCAAGTGCAGCCTCTTTCTTTGCACCTGGACACAGAACAGGTGAAGTGGCAGGAGGTCCTGCAAACTCAGCCTCCCTGAAGTGGAGTGCTTGATGTCCGGCCTGTCCAAGCAGAGAAGGACAAGTCTTTCCAGTGGACGTCTTTGTCAATCAGAGGCTCCATTTCCTATTCGGAGCAGGACCCTGAGGGTGCTGTGGGGGCTCCTTCTGGAGGAATTCTTTGGAGAGGCTCCATCACAAACCAAAGAAATGTGTTGAGATCTTAATCAAAGAGAGAATAAGGCCAGGAATTCCTGGTCAGGCTCCACTGACTGGCATCCTATTGTTCTGCTGAAAATCCCCTCTTCATTCCCTTCCCCAAATAACACAAGCAACAGAAAACAATCCACTCCAACATCATAAGACACGTTTTTACTTTTTCTAAACAAAGAAGGCTAAAGAGTCGTGGGCAGCAGAGAGCCTGGAGGTGCCCATCATGCAAACAGTGTTGGGGGAGGGGGAGGGAGTATTTATCTCTCATCAGGCCATTTATTTCAAGTCAATGAGGTTTAAATTCCAGCCTCCAGCATACATTTCCATGTGCATTTAAAAATGTGAGCTGGAGATGGGGTTAGTTCCAGACCCTGTACAGTCTGCATGTGGACATGGATCCTGGAGGAGGCCAGACTGTGTGCATTGCCTGTACCTCCCGTCTACACCCAGCCAAACTAACCGAGTTTAATGCCAGGTGCCCAAAACAGAGTCCCTGGTGAGGGCACTTGAAGAGTATGTGCGTGGACCATGTGCATGCCCTGAGGACCCCTCACAAGTGGTGCCAAGTGTGCAGGTGAGCAGCAGGGACACTGGGCACAATCCTTCCCCTGCATATGCCTACAGATTGCCCATGTGCCAAAAGTCCTGGTGACTTTTCACTTTGGGTGCAAAACCCAAGGGCTCTGGGTACCAAGAGCTCTGGGTGACTCCACCCCTTCTGACCTGTTCTCTACCCCCAGCCCCAACATGAGCAAGTCGGACACTGTTCTGGGAACGCACATCCAGTTTGGTGGTTTCTGCAAAGAAGACACAACAAGACCCGGTCGCAGCCCCTTCCCAAGGAATGTGAGGATCTGGCTCTGGCAACAGCTGTAAATAACCCCAGCCCACATAAGAGAGCTGCCTGGTAATGAGGAGCAGCAATTAATCACATTCCACTGTGCCTCTCTGCTTCCTGGTTGTGGCTCTTCTTCAGGCATCAAAGGAACCAGCCCTGAGAAGTCAGTCCTCCAAATCTGTTTGGAATCCTCACATCACAGTCCAAGGAGAAGAGTCTATGGGGGAGGACGGGCTGGAGTGGCGAGCAGGAGCCCACTCTGCTCTGAAGCTCAGTGAATTGCTTGGGACACCTCTCTCTCTCTCTCTCTCTCTCTCTCTCTCTCTCTCTCTCTCTCCAACCCACTTCACAGAGCCATTGTGAAGCCAAAATGCCACTCTGAACTCTTTGAAGAAGGGCGGGACACCAATAAATCAAAGCTCTCAAGTATGATTCTCCGAGGATAGGGGTGGAGAGGGGAAGATCAAAGTGCCTGGGAGTGAATCCTCCCTTTCAGGCTCAGGTAGGGCTGCTGGCATCAGGCTATTAGGAACGTTGTTAATCATAGTTCTTCAAGCATTGGGGCCACCTTGACACCATGGAAAGGGTCTGTGACCGGCAGTCACCCCTGGCAAGGTCTTCTTTGTTGTGGTGCCTGGATTCCGGAATACTCTTCCAAGGAGGTGCCCTTTCCACCCCTGCTAAGTGGCCAAAGAGGCATGAAGCTCTCATCTGCAGCAGTCCTGCTTCACCCCAACCCAGCAGTTCTTCTGCCTGGGGATTCTTCTGCTTCTCTTAAAATTGGGAGCCCTTTGGGAAAAGGGGTTCATTCGTTGATTTACTGTTGCTGTTAAAATTGCTTTGTGAGCTTTTTATTTTTTTGGTTGACAAGCGGCATGTAAATATTGGCAGTAGTGGTAGAAGAAAAGAGCAGCTCCTTCTCCGGTGACAAGATAAAAAACATTCCTTGAATAAAATAACTGATAAATACATTTCAATTAAATAAACTGGGGCACTGAGGAGCACTTGTTGTTGGCAACCTTCAGTCTCGGAAGACTCTGGTATCGCGCTCTGAATGGTGGTTCTGGAACAGCGTCTAGTGTGGCTGAAAAGGCCGATTCGGGAGTGACAATCCCTTCCACACTGGGAGCAAGTGCAGTCTGTCCCTGGTCTGTCTCCCTGGCTGTGGGCCTTCCTTCTTTGCCTCTTAGCCTCAGACTGTTGGCCAAGTGTCTCTTCAAACTGGGAAAGGCCATTCTGCACAGCCTGCCTCCAAGCGGGCCGCTCAGAGGCCAGGGTTTCCCACCTGTTGAGGTCCACTCCTACCTGTTGACCTGTTGAGGTCAACACCTGTTGAGGTCCACTGAGGAGCACTAGGGTGGCCAAATACAGCCCAGAGACTCCATCAGCACTGTGGGCTTCTTCTTCTTCAAATATGCAAATACATGCGTGGGGGGGGGGGTGAAGCAGGCCAATTCCAGTTTGATCTGGAGTCCAAAATTCCCTTAGCAATTCTGGACAGATGGCTGCTGCAGAAGAGGAGCCTGTAGGACTTGGAGGCTGATGGGGTTATATTTGGGACCTTTGGGATGCTGCTATGGGTGAAAGAACTAAAGAGGAATGACTGCAGTGTGGGGGCTTCCAAGGGCAGCCTAGCCAATGCCTCACAGAGAGGCCCTTCTTTGCTTCCTGCCTTCTTTGTTTATGTGCTTCCTCCACAGCCTGCCTCCCTGGTGAACAAACACCAAGAGACCTTTGTCCAGAGCCTCCTCCAAGGTCCCATTCCCTGTCTGCAAAGCCAGCCCCAGTTTCGGCAGCAGTTGCTTTGTCTCACAGTGGAGAGCAAAGAAGAGGGACCTCACTGCTAAATAAATTGTGCAAGGATGCAATAATTGCACTGGGGTATTTGCTTTTATGATGAAGAATGATCCTGTCCCCAGCATAAATTCCAGAGGGGCAGACAGAGACTGCTCAGGTGGCCTTTTCCCAGAGCAATGTGGGTTGGTGTTGGATGATGAATGCAGTGCAGTGTCAGCACAAAGGCAAGTTGGGGAAAGGCCACCTGGCCTTGCCAAGCACTAGGAGGGGAGGAGGAGGAGGAGGAGGAGGAAGGATGTCAACCCCTGGGACTGAGGCTGCTTCCTCCTCCTGCTTGGGACATGGGCTAAGTCTCTCCCTTCTAACAAGCAGGTTCAGATGCCAATGGAAAGAGAATGTGGTCATCAGTAGAAAAGAGGGTGAACCTCATGGCACGTGGATTCCAACCATACAGGAACACTCCAGATCTCCAGGAAATGGGTGAATCTGGTTCTCTGTAGTCATACCTGCCTTGAGCTCAGCTGCTGGGAACTGTAGTGCCCAGATGGCTATATCTCAGTTCTTGGTCCGCTGGCTGGTCCAGTCTTTGCTCTCAGCAACAACTTTGGGACATGCATGGGGGAGGGGGGGGTGCATGAAGAGATGGACAAAGGGTGCATGGTGATTGTCAGAAATGGATTGTAGTATATACAATTCCATAAAAGGATTTGAATAGAACCTGGAGGGGGGGCGGAGAAAGAGAGAGAGAGAGAGAGGATGATGAGAGGACTGGCATGGTGAAATTAGAATTTGAACTTCTCCAAAAAAACCCAATAAAACTCAACTCATGTGGGAAACACAATTTGTTTCCCTAAACAAGAGAAGGAGGGGTGCAGGAGGGGCAAACTGTCTGCTAATGGGGGGTGGGGTGTCAGCCTCCCTCTCCTCTACTGACTCATCAATGGCAGATGTCTGGTTGATCTTAGGTGACACACATCACCACACGTCCACTAGCCTTGTCTGCTTCCCCAGTTATGGCCCGTTACTTTATGAGTCCTTCTTAAATGTTCTGAAGCAACTCATTAGGCCTTCCTTTATGCAGTGTCGAGGGTCCAGGAGCAGCATCTCCTCTCCCTAGAGGCACACAAGGCCTTGCCCCTGGCCACTGATGCGATACCGCCCCATGGCTTGTGGGCTCATCCTCTGCACACAACTGTGCTCAGGCCCTGACACAGAGAGACCACGTGTGGCATCCCAAATGCGATGTGGCAGGCAGCCCGGGCGGGGGACAGCGCAGCTCCAGGATGACTAACAAGAGCTTCGTCTGCACGCATGTGTTTCGCATTGGGGCCATTAAAGTCTCCACAATTAGGAATGCACCAAGCCGCAGTGTGAATTCCTAATCAGAAACATCCGCATGTGAACGGAGACGGGGCTTGCGATGAAGATGCCAGCGCTCCGATAGGCTCGTCTTCTCCTGGCTGTCATGTGAGATGGGGATGGAGGCCACATGACGGGGGATCAAAGGGAGGGAGGCTGCGCATGGGGGTCTCTCTGGCCAGTTCTGCCAACGAATCACAGGCTTCTTCTTAGTCTGGCACATTTTTTCACACTTGTTTCCCAGGCGGTTGTGATGCCTCGGGCTATCCTGGAAACCCTGAGACTGATTCCAGCCGTGCCAGATGCATGGCAGGGGAGCAGGACTGGCACGATTAGCATATTGCTGGGGCGACTGTGTCTCTTTTCCCAGCCTTGCACCAGAACGAGGGGCTGCTCCAGCGCTCTGCTCTGTTTAACTAGGCGATATTTGCGCAGTGACTGGAGAATACCAAGTACCCTGCGAGCGGAAAGCACCCTGCGCATGTCATCCCTGCTGTTCTCTGGGATTCTCTGCCTGCTTTTGTTTTTGTTTTTGTTTTTTTGTTTTTAAATTAAAGCCACAAGAGTATTACAAAGAAAACCCAGAAGCTGAGCAAGTTCATTTTATTTTACTTAAATCTGTCAAAAATGCACAAATGTTTAGTGCTTTGCAGGGTGTGGAGGGGGGCTGACAACCTTAGAGGAGGCTGGCAGGACCTGATCAGTCATGCAGGACCAACGGTGGGGAAGGGCAGGATCCCATTTGCCGTGGGCTTCAAGTTTCAAGGGAGCTGCAAATTAAGTCTCCCTCTTTCTTGGTTGCCTTATTTTGTTTTCCTGTGTTGTCATTTAAAAAAAAATAAAATTGTTCTGGCAAAGGGCCTCAAACCCTGGGATGGCCCCAACCTCTCCACATCCCTGAGAGGGCCTGATGAAATGTGGCAAGGAGTACTAGTAACTACAAGCTGCTAGTAACTAATGGAAGTTGAGTTTAGAGATTTTGCAAGCAGGAGTACTTGACCCCCCCATGCTTGAGAGCAGAATCAAGATGTGCATGAATTTGTCTGCAGATGTTTGACCCATTGCTGTCCACAGGTGCTCATTGTGAGATCTTGTGCAATTCTCACAAGATTTCTCAAAAATTACGCGATCTTGCATGATCCAAGATGGCAGCATGTGGGAGAGGCAAAAGAAGAGACACCAGGGATATCCCAAAGGACCCCTGTCAGTTCACCAGGGCACACAGTTTGGGAACCACTGGTTATGACCATAGCCTCGGCGCCTGAGTTGGGAAAAACACCTTTGGAAAGTCCAAAGACAGGTCTCACACCTCCAATAGTCCAACAGCCACCCAACCTATAAAAATCTACTGCAAATCAGAGACCTATCAGTAGGTTCCAACCTATCTCCTACTTGCCCCTGGACTACAGAGTGCCCAGGGTGAAATCAGTGGTCAGCCCTATCTGGTACTGGCTGTCAGAAGACCCACCTGGCCAGACAGACCCCGGACCCCTGGGCAGTGGTAACACCTAATGCAACATGGGGGGGAACCATGTTAGGGTTCGTGTGTGTGTGTGTGTGTGTGTGTGTGTGTGTGTGTGTGTGTGTGTGTGTGTGAGAAAGAGAGAAAGGGATGGGCAGCAAAATGGCAGATGCGCTTCAATGTCAGTAAGTGTAAAGTCATGCACATTGGGGCAAAAAATCAAAACTTGAGATATAGGCTGATGGGTTCTGAGCTGTCTGTGACAGATCAGGAGAGAGATCTTGGGGTGGTGGTGGACAGGTCGATGAAAGTGTCGACCCAATGTGCGGCGGCAGTGAAGAAGGCCAATTCTATGCTTGGGATCATTAGGAAGGGTATTGAGAACAAAACGGTTAGTATTATAATGCCGTTGTACAAATCTATGGTAAGGCCACACCTGGAGTATTGTGTCCAGTTCTGGTCGCCGCATCTCAAAAAAGATATAGTGGAAATGGAAAAGGTGCAAAAGAGAGCGACTAAGATGATTACGGGGCTGGGGCACCTTCCTTATGAGGAAAGGCTACGGCGTTTGGGCCTCTTCAGCCTAGAAAAGAGACGCTTGAGGGGGGACATGATTGAGACATACAAAATTATGCAGGGGATGGACAGAGTGGATAGGGAGATGCTCTTTACACTCTCACATAATACCAGAACCAGGGGACATCCACTAAAATTGAGTGTTGGGCGGGTTAGGACAGACAAAAGAAAATATTTCTTTACTCAGCGCGTGGTCGGTCTGTGGAACTCCTTGCCACAGGATGTGGTGCTGGCGTCTAGCCTAGACGCCTTTAAAAGGGGATTGGACGAGTTTCTGGAGGAAAAATCCATTATGGGGTACAAGCCATGATGTGTATGCGCAACCTCCTGATTTTAGGAATGGGTTAAGTCAGAATGCCAGATGTAGGGGAGAGCACCAGGACGAGGTCTCTTGTTATCTGGTGTGCTCCCTGGGGCATTTGGTGGGCCGCTGTGAGATACAGGAAGCTGGACTAGATGGGCCTATGGCCTGATCCAGTGGGGCTGTTCTTATGTTCTTATGTTCTTATGGGGGGAATTGGGAGTGGGCCTCCATGCAGGACTTTGCAGCACAAGGTATATTCATCAGTCAGGCACATTTCTGTGGGCTACAGCAGGCCGTTTCATTTGCTTGCTTCACCGGAGGAGCTGTTCCTGGAGAGCTTGGCCGCCGCACCTCCGGAGAACATGAGGCTGGAGTTTGGGCAAACAATTGTGAAGAGAAGCACGTAGTCTCCAGGCAATGGGTACCTTCAGAAGGGCAGATACAGTTTCTGTTTAGAAGAACATGATCTACGACAGCAGACTGTGCGTCCCTGAACTGAGCATCGCCAAGTCCTCCACACTCAGGATGGAGCAAGTCCCACATTCCTGAAAGGCATGGGCAGGCAGCTGCTGACGCCTAGAGAAGTAAACAAATGCTGGCCACGGGTCTGCTTCTTTGAGGCTCTCAGGGAGTATTTTTAGTACCATTTTTATTTTCCCCTTTCCATAATAATTGAACTGAAATGCATCCTCCCCAGCTTCTGGCTCCCCGCCCCTCCCGTGCCCAGTTGGCCATACCCAAGAACCAGGCCCTGCCCAATTGAGTTTGCTGCCTGAGGCTGCCCCAACTCATCACTGGGGGGTTCTCTCACATGCACCCTCTCTCACATGCGCATGCACACGCTCTCTCTCTCTCTCTCTCTCTCTCTCTCTCTCTCACATGCACCCTCCAAAGAATGTCTTCCACCCCACATCCATAAACATTTCTGTCCCTTCCACCACTTATTGCCTCATTCTGCTGGGGAGGAGGTATGCTGTGGAGGTGCAGCCATCACCTTTCCTGAAAAGAGCTAAGCAGGATCAGCTCTGGTCTCGCCTTGGATAGGTGGCTGGAAGCCACTGGCTAGAGATGAAGGAATGTGGACTGGTGAAAAATGGATCACATCTTGAGAACCAGCCTGAGGTGTGTTTTACAACTGCCTTTGGAAGCTTGGAAAGCACAAGAACTGGGCAGCCAGGACCATGTTCCAATGAGTTTCTCTCCTAGAATGACACTAAGGTCATTTGGAAGGGGGGGGGATGGCCAGCCTGCCAATGCAAATCCCCTTGATTCCATGCGACACAAGTCTTTGAGAAAGGCAGTATATCAACACTGTAGTATACAAAAGATAAATAATAGTGTAGACTCCACCTTATGATCTTTGGGGTCATGGCATCCACCAGCGGGAGTGATGTCATGGTGCAGCTTCCAGTAGAGGGCCACCCTCTACTGGGAAAGAACTGGAACTCTCAGCACCACTGCAGGGGTGGCTCTCAAAGAACAATAAGGAGGACAGCGGAGCACCGTGCAGAGCTCAGCTCAGATCCTCACCAATTCCTAGGGCCCTCCTCGGGCTACTGCCCTCCAGTAACCTGCAGGAGGTCTGGTCTAGAGGGTAGAGCCTCCGTCTGCCTGAAGATAACATCCACAAGGTTGCCAGTTCGAGGCCACCGGCACCGTGCAGCCTTGAAGCAGCTGACAAGCTGAAGCCGAGCTATTCCATCTGCTCTGAGCGAGGGAGGATGGAGGCCAGAATGTGAAGCCAGATCGGAATGAAACATCTGAATGTTGTGGTTCTTGAAAGAAAGAACCTTCTTTCAAATTGTAAAAATCCCTATTTAATAAGGGATTTAAATAAAGCCTGCCTATGTAAACCGCCTTGAATAAAGACCAAGAAAGGCGGTATAGAAATACCTATTATTATTATTATTATTATTATTATTATTATTATTATTATTATTATTAACCTCACTTGGGTTCCGAGCAGCTTGTCTGTGATCTGGTTCAAATTCAGGCTTCCTCCTTGGGAATCTTGCCTGTTTGGAGATTTTGTCTTGTGCTGATTCTATTTCTTGCTCCAGCAATGAAGCCCTTGAGCACAAATGGCTCACACTCGGGTGGCCCACAAGCTCCCCATGTCCGCCGTCCTCTCCCCCCTCCCCGTCCAGCATGTTTGTATTTTTAACATTTTCTGCAACAAACTTAAAACAAAGCAGATGTGACAATGAATATTTATCTCCAGCATCTCTGCATGGGATTTTGCTCTTGAACTCGATAAAATCAGCTGCTCATGGTACAGACCAGCATTGCTCCTAATATATGAGACAGGAGGGGGCACAGGGGGAATTAGCAGGAAAAACTCTGCATTAAAGCTATTCGGAATCCAAAGAGCTGGAGAGATTTACAGGCAAGGACATGGGCTGTTTGTTTTTAATGAGAACTTTTCTGTGTGCAAGGACATGTAAATTCTGAGTTTTTACGATGGCAACAATGAACAGAGCATGGGAAGGGGAGCTCTTCTCTCCGCTTGGCAACTGGCAAGCACAGGAAGTGGGGAGACTGTACAGTGGCCGTGAGCGAGACGGAATTCTCTGGGGACCACAAGTGCTGCCATGATGGCCAATACCAAGCCATGCTCCATTTGAGCCTCTGGCCTCTGCAACTGGGCAGAGCCTCATCTTTCTGAAGAAGCCAGGATGGTGTAGTGGTTAGGGAGTTGCACTTAGACCTGGAAGATTCAGGTTCAAATCCCTGGATGGAAATTCAAGTGAACCCTGCTGCGGATCTTGGCTGTGTGTCCCACAACAGGGGCAGGGGTCCCCCAGTCACAGGGTTACCAAAAGAGCAGCAAACCAGCCCGGCCTGTTCTTGTGCAAGGAAACCAGTCGACAAGGTTTCACGCAGGGACAGACGTGATCACCACCAGTGCCTGCATACCTAGCAGCTGCCGTTAAGGCAGGGATACAGAGGTTTCTTGGATAAGCAGCAACCCTGGCTGGTGCAAGAAGAGTGTGGCAGGCTTGTTCCTCCTCTCTCACTGTTCTTCCAGCCACCCACACCAATGAGAAGACCCCTAAGGCCTGGCAGCACCCAGGGAAAAGCACTAGAAGGTGCCTCTCTCTGGGGTCCAAAGATTGCCAGGTCCACTCTGGGGTCCACTCTTCAGCATGGGCCAATGTGCCCGATCGAGGTTTATGAACACCTTCTCGTGTCAGCAGAAGGCTCATCAACTCCATCCCCGTCATTCGATTCTCTGTTGTTGTTTCTGTGAACTGTCACTTCTCATCACTTTTCACCACTCTAAAAATAATGCCGCCGGGCGGTGGGTGAGGCCACCCGCTGCCTCCAGCGTCCCAAGCTCAGAGTTTCGCCTCCTTCTGCAAACCTTATAAAAGTTGCCAGGGGAGCTGGTCACATAACATTTCTTTGTAAGGAAGTGAAGCATCAGGCACCCAGCTGTGAGTTATACACCCAGTCCTCCTCTCTGCGCCGGTAGCCAGTGCAGGGCAAGGGCAGAGAGGGAGATGGAGACGGGAACACCAGGTTCCTGTTTGGGTTTTTGGTTACTGTGTTGCTCAAATATTTATTTTTATGGGTGTTTCTATCACAGCTCTTTCCCAAGTCTAAATATTTGGATGATCAAGGAGTTCAGGCCGGATTCGACACAGTGGCTGGGGGGGCTCTTGCTTGCTAGAATCATGTGATTCAGCAGGCAGAGGCCCTGCTCTTCACTCTTGGTCCTCTCTGAGCCACCCAGCATGGCTTGATGGAGACCGGTGAGGGCTGACTTGCCCTCGCTTCAATCCAGGGTGGGACTGAGAGACAGGAGAAAGCCCAGAGCTCAACTTCCCCTACCCCACACTCCACCTGGGCTACACCCCCACCCCCCCGGAAAGGCCAGTTTCCAAGTGTTGCCACTTCTTAAAGCACAACAAGACTGGCATGGACTCTGCAAGGCCTGCAGACCTCTCAGTCACTACACCAGCTATAGATGAGAAGCATATGAGGATGTAATTTTGCAGTGTCAAAGACTAGAAAGACCCCCGGATCAGGACTCTGGCAACCGGCGTTTGCTCTACTCTGAGCAGACAGGAAGCACGACAGGAAGCACAGAATCTGCCACAGTTTCATTTTTCTGCACTGCTCACCAACCGCCTGCATCTCTCTGTGAAATTCTCATCTCCTAACCCATCTTGACACTCGAAACTCCACTGACGAAGCAACTTAAAAGCTTTGCTAACTTTGCAGATATCTTTTATGCATGACTATGGGGAGAAGAGTCGCTTTGAGCTGCAGAGGAGCTGCTGGGACCCATATCGGGAGTGGGGGCCGCAGAGGGAATCCAGCTTTGTTCTCTTTCTCCGCACGAGGCGGAGACACCCAGGGAGGAGGAGGAACAGTAGTTCCCACGGATGCCAAGAGAGACAAGCTCTCTGGGGCTTGGTACATGGGGAGAAGCTACACAGGATGAGGAAGATTCATTATTTAGGAGGGCAGGAGGTCTGGTCTAGAGGGTTTAGCCTCCATTTGCCTGAAGATAACATCCACAAGGTCGCCAGTTCGAGGCCACCGGCACCGTGCGACCTTGAAGCAGCTGACAAGCTGAAGCCGAGCTATTCCATCTGCTCTGAGCGTGGGAGGATGGAGGCCAGAATGTGAAGCCAGATCGGAATGAAACACCTGAATGTAGTTGTTCTTGAAAAAAAGAACCTTCTTTCAATTGTAAAAATCCCTACAGGGATTTAAATTAGCCTGCCTATGTAAACCGCCTTGAATAAAGACCAAGAAAGGCGGTATATAAATACCTGTATTATTATTATTATTATTATTATTATTATTATTATTATTATTATTATTATTATTATTATTTACACAATGCCATAGACAGACATGCCACTGGATACCATAAGTAACAATGACAGTTCCCTGTCCCAAGGAGCTTACAATCTAATGTTCGACAGTAGAGACATAAAGATAAAAAGGGAACAGAACCCGGGGGGGGGGGGGACGACAAGCCCAAAGGGACAAGCCCATTGCCATGAGAGAAACAAGGAGGCCAAACTGAAGATCACGCGTGAGGATGTAAGCGACCCTTCCTGTTCCCCCAAGTCTACATGTGGCGTCCAGTTCTTACAAGACCTTTTGACATTTGCTGGAGTGACTCAAGAGCAGCATTTAAAAAACTGAGAAACATTCAGACCAGTTTGGCCCAAAGAGAAAGAGCTTGTACAAAAACTGAAGGGCTGGAAATTAAAGAAACAGGAGAGAGAGAGAGAGAGAGAGAGAGATGCCTCCCTATGCAGCATGCATCCCCAAGAACTACGAGTTGGCCAGTTTCTGCTGGAGCCATTTGAATCTGGTCAGAGAGAAGGAAGAGCACCCCCTGGATCTGGGGAGTTGAGGTCTATCCCAGGGAGACTGGGAGGATTTATAAGTTAAGTTGGGCCACTGGGGGATGTGAGCTCCCCGCTGGCAGTGTGGTGTGCCTTGTCAATGGTTAAAAAACTGATCATTGCTCTGACAATTTTAGCACCTTGGCTGTGTGTCATGAGATGACAAAAGTAGAAAATCATTTCTCCAAGAGATCTGTGCTGCTGTGTGAGCCCTGCCCCTGCTTGCACTGTCTCCAGGTGCTCAATGCATTTTTTCCCCTCACAAAAATGAAAAATTAACAAAAAATTTAAGAAGTCTCCAGATCCTCAGAAGAAGACATCATTGCCAGGCTTCTGGGAACACCAAATTCTGGCCTGCATGAAGCTTGGATTGAAACTTTTGGCTGCACAACCAGGCAGTTTAGTGGCAACACTGGTTTCAACCTACTGGTTCCAGTCCTGCCCTCAGGAGTCACAGAGAGAGCAAGTCCTTCCCTTTGTCAGTCATCTATCGGAAGCAAAATCCAAGGCCATTTGGAGGTGAGAAACTTGAGGCAGGCCAAAAAAATTTCAGTGAGGCTGACCAAGTTACTTAGTGGCAGGAGCTGCACATGCTAACCATAAGCTCTTGAGATGTGGCCAGAAAAAGAGAAGGAATCGGTGAAATGTCTCCTTCCTGTTTCGGGAGCCTTTCCTTGCAGTCACTAATTACCTCCTTGCACCAACCACTTGAGGCAGACAAAGGCAGAGCACAAGCGCTGCTCATCAGCGCAGACCTCGAGGAGCCTGGGCACGAAGAGCAGCTCCTGCCCTTTGGAGGGGAGCCGCGCACATTGGCTTCCTTCGGCCTCATCCCGGGCCAGTCTTTCTCCACTCTTCACCCCACACACAGATTCCAGGATGCCGGTAATACGATTAAAATCCAGCTCTGGCACGATGAGAACTTGGACTGGAGAGAGATGTCGGAGGCACACCTGGATGCGATCAGGCAGTTTAATTTCCCTTTCAAATTACCAGGGAGACTTGAGGATTTCCAGCGAGTTCTCAGCAGCAGCAGGGCCTGTCCCTGAGCCCTGGCGATCCAACATCTGCCTGGTGTATATATGACTGCACACCTGCAGCTGGGGCCTGGACAAAGGGGCAGAGGGCTCATGGATGGTGGGGAGAGTGAGTGGGAACTGAGGGGACAGCCAAGGTCAGTCCAGCCAGCCATGTGATGGAAGGACGAGTGGATTTGAGTCCCATCTAGACTGAGCTGGTTCGGTTCCAGAACAAGGAACTGGGAACTGAGTTGCCCCGTCTTTGGTCCTCACTCACTTTGGAACTTTGCCTCTTGCACAAGTTTTCTGAGCTTGACACACAAGCACACTCACAATCACGTAGGGGCACTCCGTGCAAAAGTGTTCTATGCAGCTGCTCTGCCAGGAGTCCTGCTTGCATCCAAAGCTTGAAGTCACACATTTAATTGCTTCAGTGTTTCTCATTCCAAGGAGGTCTGTTAGTCTTTAGTCTTGCCTTCTTCCCTCATGTGTCAAGTAGACCATTTTGTTTTTTTTATATGTGTGTACTCATGTGTCACCTTACCAAACACAGACCCTCAAGCACATTTTAAAAAGGAAGGGTGTTGATGTTCACAGGCAATAGCCAAGATGTTCCTACCACATCTGTTTTCTTCCCAATCCAACCTGAACCACACTAAAAAAAATTCCAGGGTTGTTGTTGTTGTTGTTGTTGTTGTTGTTTTTGCTGTTCTTCTTCTTCTTCTTCTTCTTCTTCTTCAGAAATGCCACCACCAAGTAATTTACATGGTCCTTCCACCTTCCCTTAAGAGGAGGCACCCTGCGTTCTGGCAGGAGGGCCAAACCCTGCGAGCATCACACTCGCACTGCAGCTGTGAGGTTTGAGCTTGGAAGGTGTGAGTCTCTTCAGGCACCACTTTTGGGGATCTGAGTCTGATGAGCAGCAGAACTCCCCCCCCCCATTTGTGGCTCCCCTTTTCCAGCTAGCATCCTGCAAGAGGAATTTCACCGGGATCTGTGCCCCCCCATCTGTTGCATGCTTTTGTACTGTGGAGCGCTATTCCTGCGATCCAGTGTTTGATTGCACCAAAGGCAGCAGTCACCAAAGGGCCCCTGCAGCTTTGTTCTCTGGTTTGCATATAAAAGCACGCAGGTCACTCCCTCCAGCAAAGTGCGGGTGAGGCAGGCAGGTGGGAAAGAGGCCCTGCCTGGGATCTCCTTGCCAGGACTAGTCAGAGTGGTCTGGTGACTCCGCATTTTCATTGCTGCTCCTTCTCCAGAGCTGCACACCTTCCTCCGGGGTAGACCTGGCTGAGGCAGCATCTGAGGTTGCCTTCAGGGGTGGTGATGCAGGCTGGCAAGAAGCTGGAGCAAAAGTCACGACCTCTTTGGCGAAACGTTCTTCGACAGCTTGGCTCATCCCTGCCCCTCGGAATTTCTGGGAATGTTTCTCTTTCTCATGGTCTCGACAGTCACCGGGCCGGCCCCTGGTGTCAGCAACACTCGGTGGTTTTCATTTCCTGGCCTGAAACGGCGAGCCTCTCTCCCAGGCGGCTTCCCTGTTTTTATAGACAAATGTTGGATTTGAACCAGTGACTTGGAGGTGAAAGAAATGGGCTCCGCCGCACTGCCAGAGCCCAGTTGTTTCCCTAATCCTTTGCCACCCAGAATCCCTTGGGGTTCTCCTTCTCTGGCCTCCTCAATGCTCTTCTCTTCTCATATACGTCCTGCAAAGCAAATCAGCAAGAAGCGGGAGGGAGGGAGAGAGGGAGGGATGGAGGAGTGTTTTAGCGGGGCTGGAAGTGAAACCTGAGCTCTCTGTTAAATGAAAGATGGAGGGAGGAGCCCCTTTCCTTCAGAAGAAACCTTTGGAAGAAACTCAGCTCAGAGTCATTCAATCCCCTGCCAACTTCCTCTTCTTCTGCTTGTCTGGCTCCATTATGTTGCGCGGGGGGGGGGGGAGGCACAGACACCCAGTCCTAACCGTAGGTTGCAAGTCAAGCCACGGTGTGATGCCGTCACCCTCATTTTCACGCAACTCTTTCTCTTCGCAAAAGGCGCACAAACTTGGGTGCCCAGATGAAGCCAAAGCAGCCAGCGTGCCTGGAAACCCTATTTCATTCAGCCTGCATTCCCAGCCCCAAACCCTCTTTTCTGCAGCTCCTGGTCCCAATCCCCGTGCTTTCTGTTCTCCCACCAGCTTAGAAGTTGTAGAGCCGCAGTGCTGAACCCCAGAAGCAGCTGCAGTGCCTGAATGCAGGACACACTTTCTGTGTCGGACACGCATGTGCAGAGCAGTGTTTTCGAGCCAGCAGGTCCTCTTTCAATTGCCACTGCTCGCTCTGGAACCCTCGCCTGCCTGTGGCTTGATCCTCTCTGGGACCAGACAGGCCCCCTTTCCACACATCTCACTCCCTTCGGCGTCTTCCCTGTTTGTTTCTGCACTGTCCAATGAACACTCGAGACAACAGATATGGAAGAAAGGGCCACTTTATTGTACATAAACAAGAGGAGCAGAGGCTGAGACCTGCAGCATCCGAGGCAGTGAAAGCCCCTGTGGTGCGGGGAGGGACCTCTGGGCGGTACCAGAAACCTCTGCCCCCAGGCGGGCATGCACCCGACTCCGAGTCGCGCCCCGCTGCTGGGACGGCGCGTCTCGTCCATGTCTATCCCTTAAGGGGAAGGCAGCCGGACCGCAGACTGTGCCACCTCGAGCCTCTGAGCCTCTGAGGTGGGCCCTGCGATCCCGGCCAGGGCCCCGTCTAAGTCCTCGTGCCGCCAAGCCCCTGAGGACTGAAATAGGGTTCTGCCCTGCCTATGCCGCCTGAAGGTGCATGCCAGAGTCCCAGTCACGCCTCCTAACCCGCACCACCTGCCCTCTTAAAGTGACCGATGGCAGCTTGTAAACAGGGGGGGATGTAACCCCCAGGCCCATAACAGTCTGGGGTAGGCAAAAAAACTGCCTGCCCCTTGGCCAATCTTGGCAGGCAGCAAAAAATTCCTACCCGGCCCCAAATGGCGACCAGTTAAACTCAGACTGCCTCTAGGGCGGGCGGGTGGGTATTCCCACGGTGCCCACGTGCACAAGGAGGAAGAGGGCTGGGTCTCGTCCCCTTTTAAAGGACCACCATAGCTGCCCGACCCAGCCCCCTTTCACCTCCCCCTTGGGGAGGGACTGGACTCTCGTGTCCAGGCCAGGCCAAACAAACTCCGACCACCTCTTTAATTGGGTGATCGGGATTCACTTCTGCATTAACAGCAGCCAAACATCCAGCAATGAAGAAAAGGAGCCTTTTCCCCCCAAATGCAGCAACTGGGAGTGGGAGTGTGGGCTTCCCCCCTTACATCAGCTGCCCCTCAGCTTCCGGGCACAGGTCAGAGTGCTGCCTACAACCTTTGAAGCCTCAGTGGCCAAGGATGGGAACCTCAAGGACTGGGTCCAGGAAAGGCATCCAAAGAGGCGCTTTCACACCTCTCACCTTCGGTGGCTGGTGGGTGCGAATGAGCAAGCTCTCCCAGTGGCAGGGGCAGCCAGCCGCTGTTCCAGGAGGTGGGTGGCATGTCTCACCTTGGATGCCTCTGCATCAAGAGGTTTCTGGGTATTTGCTCCCTTTGTGCCCAGCTACCCTTGAAGGCCAGACCAAGAGGAGGTGCCTCTGCCCCAGGGAGCGTCGGATTTGGTTCATCAGTGGCTGTGGCTTTGTTGGACGGGGCTGCTCACCAGCAGAAGGGCTCCTTGCTCAGCTTCCCTGTCCATATTAGGACTTGCGAGGGACCCACCACGGACTTTCCTGTGGCTCTGTGAATCAGAGTGGATGCTGGCCAACAGCCTGACAGGATCCCTCCAAGTGCCTGTTACAGTTGCTGCTGTGAGGAAGGGCTGGGAAACCCGGCAGAGGAAAGGCCTGCTTCTCTGATGTTTCCTGGAGTCTTACAAAAGAGTAGACCAGGCGGTGCACAGGGAGGGCATCCTCAGTAATGGGGCCTGAGCCTGTTGCACAGGGATTCCTCCCCAAATGAAAGCGAAGCTGCTCTCTGATGGTTGCTGCGCTGAAGTTCAGGGAGCTGAGCCTCTCCCTGCGCCGCCCCTTCTCTCTTCCTCTTTGGTAGTTCTTAATAATCCAAGGAACGAAAAGAACCTCAGATAACTTCTGGACAACCTGAAGACTCCTTAAACGAGATCTACACCTAGTGGTTGAATGCGGGTATGAGACGGTCTCTTGGCTTAACCTGGGAAGAGGCTGGAGATGTTCAAAGCAGCTGCAGCTTCTTTGGAGACTGGGAAGTGCAAATCCTGGAGCCTTCCCCATGCAAGCGCAGCTGGGTCCCTGGGGATCTGGCCTGGCTAAAGCAGCAGGCAGAGAGGGGCTCCCACTATCCAACTCCATCGCTCCCCCTTCTCCACAACCTGTTCCTTTTGCTCCTCACCTCCGTTTCTGCACCTGTAGAAGGATTTGAGCTGGTCAGGCTCCCCAATTTGTAGAAAGACCATAAACCATGAAGCAGACAGACAGACAGACTGCCACCGGCAGGCAGGAAATCTGTTCACAACACAGAGGAGGTGTTGGGAATTGAAAGGAGAAGCTGCCTTGCCAAAGAGCCAAATGTTTTGGAGCTTCTGTTCCTGCACAGACTCTTCTTACGGCTCAGTCTTGTCCTTGATCAGCCCAGGCAGTGCAGCGCTGCCCCGAAGCATCTGTTGCATCCCATAGGCTGGCACATTGGATTGGGCGCTTTCTGTTGTCCTTGCATGGTATCATCAATGGTACCCACCAGCAATGTACTATGGCTTGTACACATGCCCCATTCTGGGCAGCAATTGCATGCTGTGGGGGAGGGGGGCTTTGTGCCCTCCAGCTCATGGACCACCCCTGTGCTTGGCATTCTCCAGTCTCAGGTGGGTTCCGCTGCCTCAGTCTAGATTGCTGGTATCTCTTTGCAAGAGAAGTTCTGATAAGGTAATGCAGACATGATTTGAATCACTGACTAGTAGATAAGTTCTGGTCCCCGCAGGCAAACATGCAGCACATCAACATGCCGTCACTTCAACCTCCTTTTGGCATTTTTCCCTGCAATCGCTTTGCTGTCAGATTCCAGGATGTGGCATCGGGTTGCAGAACGGAGCCCCTCTCAGGTCCTTGTACTACTGAAGTTTCAGGGTTCTGACCCAACACAACGAAGAGAGGATTCCGTTTAGAGAAAATCAGAAGAGGGAGAGATACCAAAGGAGGGACCTGCCCAGCGAATGGGCCGTGTGGTTGATCAAGGGGGTTTAGACAGAGCGGGTGGAAACTGGACTTCCATTTGGAAACATTCACACCTTCACCTCCAGGAAGCGTTAGGGGCAGCTCCTGCAATCAGATCTATGCTGTAGTTGCTCTCTCAAGCTGCAGATGGGGAGGGGGGTTGGATCTCTGAATGTTTCCCCATGAGAAAGAACTCCCTGCACCCAAAAATGAGCATGCAAAGAAAACGAGCTCTGCCTAGTTTTCTCCCTGTCCTGGTGCTTTCTTTTTCTGTGCCCAGGGTTTAAAACAGCCAATCCCCCCTCCCCCCCATTATAAAATGCTATGATTCCAGGAGGACTGTGCCAGGTGCTTTCTCCCTGAAGGTTGGAATAGAATCTTACACTAATGACACTGGAAGGTTCGATCTGCTCCAGAAGCACGCAGAAAATAAAGACGTTCGCCGAGCCAAGGAGAGGGCAGGCAGCGGGCTGTGTGTGTGCGGAAACGTGGAAAGGAAGCAGGCGGGGAGAAGGCCAACCCTCTGGGTATTTCAATAGAAAGCAGTCATGTTATTTCCTAGGCCTCGCTCTGCATTTCAAATTAGGCCTGACACTTCTGCTAAGTTCTTTTAATAAGCCAGGTTTGTTCATTAAAATCTGTTCATCGCGAGTGTCACAACCAATTTCCAAGCAAAAACGCTTGACAGCAAGGGAGCGACGCCCCTCTCCGCCATTCTGTCGCAGTGTGCCCAGCCTGTGTGCCTTCTTGCCTGGAAGGAGGCTCTGATCTTGGCAGTGGGGATGAAGCAGGCGGGGCAGGGCTGCCATTTCCTCTGGGCATGGCTGCTGGAGGAGGCCAACCTCCACTCTGCGTCATGCCCTGGGAATCCAACACATGCCCCCTCTTTTCAATTGTGGTGGCTTGAAGCAGAAACGAGCAGCTCCTGAACCCAGTCTGAATTCTGTGGCTCCAACAGATGACAAATGCCAACCCCCAAGAGGCCAAAGATGGAAGATCGCTTTGTAGTGTCTGAAGGACAAGGCTGCATCCAGAAGATGCACCTCTTGAAGGATGGAGGCCCAGTGTGTACCTATTCCTTATGCAAGTTTCTTCTTTGAGATGTTGCCAGGGGACCCCAGGGGACCGGAAGTCCTACTTGTCTCTGCCAAAATGCTTGCTGGAGCATCAGAAACTGCACCTCTTTGGGACAGCTCCTGATGTCTCAAGTCCTTGTTGAAGGGGAAATGCTAAGGTGTCTCCGGTTCTGAACTGAAATAGAAAACGGGACCAGGAGAGAATATGTATATGTGTGTGTGTGGGGGGGGGAGGTGCAACATTAGGCATGAAAAATAAATCTGAAGGAAAGACCCACACGCAGAAAAGAAAGCAAATGCCTGGAAGGCAGAGAGATCAGCAAAATAAACAGAAGCACGTTTGAAGGAGGAAATGTGATAGAAGAAGATTAGCCTGGGGAAAACATGGGCACTGCAAATAACTGGAGAAAAAGCAATATTGAGATGTCTACGGGAAGGAGAAAGGAAAGGGGAGACTGGAATGAGGAGAGCGCAGGGGATTTCTTGCGGGTAACTGGAGTTCTTTAAACACCATGGGTTGTGTACGGTGCAGTGGCACACATACGTTTATTTGGCTCCTTCAGAAATGTATAAATATACAGCCGTTCCCACAGCTTTGGGTGCAAGACCCAAGAAGTGCTCCTCTAGAGGTGACCCGTCCTGGAGAAAAGAGAAGAAGAGGCCTTTTGCACCACCTTCTGCAGCTCCTTCTCCAGCTAAGCACCTGCCAGAAGAGACTGGGCCAGGACAGGAACATGACTATTTGCTGGACTGGAGGGAAGAGGCCTCAGGGCCAATTTCATTTTCATCCCCTTAACGAATCCTTTCTGTCGCACCTTTTGCCCTCACCTTCCTTGTCCTTCCCTCCCCCCCCACCACTGAGTTCTGCCACAGGGCTCCACCCAGGGTCCCTGCACATGAACTGGTTTTCCCCCATGTGAGCGTGTGGTGCATGTTTAAAAGGTCAACTCATCAGAGGTCATTGCTCAGTGGTGGAGCTCAGATTTGCATGCAGAAGGACCCAAATTCAGCCTCCAGCATCTTGAGCTACAAAGGACCAGGGGGTGGGTGAAGGGAAGCCCTCCTCTCTTCCTGAGACCACTGAGAGCTGCTGCCAGTCAGAGTAGACCATCCTAGGCCACACAGGCCAGCAGCCTGGCTCAGGAAGAAACCACTTACCGTGTCTAGAGGGATGCCTGGAAGCTTCTTGCTCTGCCCAAAAGGGTTTGTTGGGCAAAGAGCAATGAGTCCATTTCAGTCTTCCAAACCTCCAGAGCAAGCAGTGGCCTCCTGAATGGACTTGGCACCCTCTGCAGGTGCAGGAAGCAAGGTCTGGCGTGACTGCATCCCCCTTGGTGGCCCCCAAGGGCACCAGGATGCAGAGGGCATGGGGCTGCCAATGAAGCAGGGCCTGCATAACAGAGACTATTTCCGAGTCTGGTTTTCAAGGTCTTTGGGTGGCCAAAGGAGCAGCAGAGCCTCTGTGCCTCGCTTGGCCTTGAACCAGCCCCCTGCCCTTTTGTGAAGCAACCACAGGCTCTCCTGCTCCAAGGCTCTGCCTGGCTCCTTGCAGCGCTGGGACCTGCTGGAATGATGCCAGCTGGAAAGACACACAGCCCCCTCCCGTCCCCTCCTGGCTGCGGCACCCAAATAGCCCGGCCTGCCTCCACTCCTCCTCTGCTTCTGCTCACCCAGGGACTTTTCACTGGTATTTAATAAAGTCGATTAGGCAGCCTCCTAATTTGCTTTCATAATGAACACATAATTGTTCCTGCTGTTACAATGTAGTGACTCTCCAGTGGAAGTGGTGGTTCTGTGCAGAGGCACCATAAATCATGGAGGAGCCCAGCGTCGAAGGGAGGGAGGGAGGGAGGCTGTTTCTCCTCCCCTTAGGAAGGAAGTACATCAGCCCACCGCCCCCAGCACTGGGAAGGCAGCACAAAGCCAGCTCAGGCAGCAGCGGTGGGGAAATGCTGCAAGTGGCGCCTAGGAGGGGCAGTGGTCTCCATCATGGTCGTGCTCATTGGCCAGTTCCTGGGCTTCCTCTTCCTGACCTGCTCCCCTCCTCCAAGCAAGCAGTTCATGGGGCCACTTCACACATTACGTGTGCAGGTGAATGCCTGCCTCTAATCCTGGAGACAGACAAGGCCTTTGAAGAAAGAAAGAGCTGGGGGTGATTTGGAGGGGTGGAGAGAGAGAGAGAGAGAGAGAGAGAGAGAGAGAGAGAGAGGCAATGCCTCCCTGGTGTACCCACAAACGGTTTTTGTCTTCCCATCACCTCTGATCAAATGGGTTTTGGAAATGATATGGCAACTGCCAAGCTTGTTTCCCAAAGACAAAAGTGGGAAGAGCAAGTACCCCCCAAGCAGCAGGGATCCCTCTTTCAATCTGCTGTCAGCTCTCGGAGAAAGCAGCCATCTGTCTTCAGCCTGAGGGCACGCCAAATCATGTAACATGTTAGTGCAACAAACAGGTGTTTGGTGAGCTCAGACTGCCCCCAATTTCCAGGGAGAGCCCCTCTCTCTTCTGGGCCCTGATGCAGCAGGATCCTTTGGGGGCAGGGTTGCTATTCTTGTCTTTTGAAGGTGCTTTTATTACTGTTTTGTCAAAGGAAGCTGCTAGTGCTGCTGTCAATCTTCAGTGTCCAGCTCTCTCTCCAGGATAAATCTTGGAGTGGGGGGATAGACACAGCCTTTGTCTACAGACCAAGGCACCGTAACGGAGCAGAGACTGGCTCTGTAGGCTGTAGTTAACCATCAGCCTACCTAACAAACATTCCCTTACCTTGAGGAGGCCTCTGTGACTGCCACCCAACTGCAGGATGCAGCACATACTCCATTGGCACAGCTATGCCAGTGCTGGAAAGTTGGTTAGGATTTGGGCCTAAGTGAGCCAAGACTGACTGCAGTTCCCCGCTGAGTTCTCCAGGTCATCATCCCTGGTGGCCTGAAAATGCTACCCTGATGACTTGCTACGGTCACGCTCCAGCATCAATGTGGTGTGGGAGGGATGAAAATTGGCAAAAAGGGACCTTTCTATGATTGGGGACCTCCTCTGTTGATTACTGAACATGATACTTAATTCTGCCCTCCTTTCTCCTGAGTGCACCATTGCCACAAAGCTCTTTTCCAGGACCTGCCAATTATAAAATGGGAGGAAAGATGATCACAGCCTACTAGGGGCTAATAGGATGTGTGCATCCATCTGTGTGTGAATACTGAGAACTTTCTGGTATAATGTGGCAGCATGAGAGCCATCTCAGACCTCAATCAGTGACATCCCGCACTGCTCTGCTCAGGAAATATGCTTCACACCTACATTATTAGGTTTTCTTATGCTGAATTGTGAAGAGTAAACCTGGTCTGGGAGAGAAACCATAAAGTTTATTGGAAAAGTCGGGTAGTGCCACGTGGCTGTTTGTTCTACTAAAGGAAATTTGTGGCCTTTCTACGGCTAATGCCTCGTGAAGCCTCTCAGAGCTTGAAAGGGATGGCAGAATTAGTAGGGACCATCCTGACTATGGGATTTTGTCAGGTGTGGGTGAGGAAGGAACCCAAGCAGGGAAGGCTGGAGTGTGAGAGAGAGCTGACAAGAGGCAGATCAGAGCAAGGCGGTCATCTGATGCACGGTTGTGAAGGGGAGAGACCAGGCACTTCAAGGAAACAAATTGAATTTAAATCCATTGCAAAAGCTCACTTCCTAATGAGTAGGCGCAGGGAATGGGTGGCTTATGTTACACTTTTTGGGCAACATGGCTTCTGGCTTGCAGGCTGAACAGAGAGACGCAGGGCATATGGAAACAAGAGATGGTGCTGACTTCATCTGAAGGAAGAAGCCGCAGGAACTGGAGGTTGTCAGTGAGCCTTGGTCACTGGACATCAGATGTTCCCCCTCTCCCCTGACTCAAATGGCCCTTGATAATGTTTCTAGGGAACCAAATGTTTCCCAGAAGCCTGGAACAAGTGGTTTGCTTGTCCTCCCCTCCAGAAATGTTTGTGTTCTCTCACTCCATGTGGACTCTACAAGTCATCTTTCGATGAATGCACTTCCGGAGCAGCTAAGAAAACCAGCCACAACCAGTTAAAAAAATACTATCAGAAGCTTGTGGAAAGCTAACCTGCACCAGTCTGTTGAGAAGCATCCTGTCCTCTTGTGCCGAGCACGCCACACAAATTGACGCTTTGTGGTGAGGATGCTTTCAGCTGAGCAGTCTGAGGACTTCGCTGTACCAGGAACACCACAGTTCGATGGACTCCTCAGTCACCTGCAGAAGGAAAGGGCAGCAAGCTCGGGAAGGAGATGAGCCATAAACCTCCGGCATTTCATCTTCTCTGGCATGAGGCTCCACACTCATTATTTACATTGCTGACAGTGGCTTTGGGCTATTTTTAGACTTTTTATTGCTGATTGTAGCTTCAGTGTTATGGGTGGTTAACTTGGCAATTGTGGAGTTAATGCCACTGGTTTACACCTCTCCAGAGGCCTGAGATCAACTTGCCTTGATGAGGAATGATGAGCAGCCCACTGGGGTTAGCACTGCTCCCTTCTGACGTTTGATCACAGAGCCTGCATCAGCCAGAACACAAACATGCTACATGTAATTATCACAGGGCTGGCCCAAGCCCTCCTGATGCCTGAAGTGGCTGCCACGGGCTGCCCTTCACCTGGGTGGGTGCCAGCTCCCAACCACCAGTGCTCGAGCTCAGCAACCTTCCTTCCTCAGTTCTCCTTCCTCTCTGCATCCCTCTTTCTTCTCCAGTCCAGGGAGTGGAAGGAGAAGGAAGAGCAGTGGAAGGAAGGAAGTGGGAGGACAACAATGGGTGCAACCCTCTGCTGCCTGAGGCAGTCGCTGGCCCTGTGGATGCATTTTTAACAGTCTTATGTATAAACCCAGGTATCGACCCTCCCCCCCAGTCATGACCATCACTTCCAACCTTCCAGCCTGATCTCAATGAAATAATTAACTGAACAGCTGCAGAAGGCAAGGAAACTGACTTCCTTTTGTCTGCTCTGAGCCTGAACCAGTGGTGTCGCTAGGGGGATGCGGGGGTTGCGGGGGGTGCGGGCCACACTGGGTGACATGCATAGAGGGGGTGACACGCACTGGGGGGGTGATGCGCTAAAATCACGGTGGTTAGAAGTAACCCCATCATATTATATACCGTTGGATGTGGAATTTCAAGCAGAATGCAATGCAAAAAAACAGAGTGAAATATCTCCTTTCTATCAAAAGTTATGGCCAAAAACCTGGAGAACAAAAAATGCATGGATCCCTATGGAAAGTGAGTCGTATCATGTGTCTACTCGCCAGTAGGCAAACCTGCCTTAGTCCCTTGGAAAGGGCAGGCTGAGAGGAATCCAAGAACACCAGAATGGTCCTGATCCAATGAACGCAGCCACCAAAAACACCTGAGAAGTAAGTCCCTCCTTCCAAGCAGACGAATGTATTGAGCCCTATGGAAAATGAAACTATGCCTCATGGTCACGTTTACTCATGAGTAAGCAAACGTACCTTGGCTGGTGGTCAGGCCAGGCAAAGGGGAATGTGAAGCCACCAGAATGGTCCTGATCTGATGGAACTGGAGCTCAACAAATGCTCCAGAAGGCAGCTTCCCTTACTGGGGGGGGGGGCAGTAAAAAGGATCAAAACAGAACAGCTGATAAGGTGAACTTTTTTGAGACTTGCAAAGCGAGGTGGATCCTGACAGTGATCTGGTTTAAACAGAAGTTATTAAATTGAACTGGGCACTGAGTAGGGCTGAAAACCTTACTGGTTTTGGAGGGGGGTGTTATTGCAGGCAGGCTACAGAGGAAATTCACTTGATGAACCAGGGTTGGCTTGTGCTTATTTAATTGTTTGTTTTACTTTAATTATTTATACTTATTTAATTTGCCTGATGATGTCACTTCCACCATGACATCAATTCTGGTGGGTCTTGGACAGATTATCATTCTAAAAAGTGGGTCCCAGTGCTGAAAGTTTGATAACTGCTGCAATAAGGTGTTAGTAAGTTGACACCCGGATGTGTGTGACACCACTAGTGACCAAAATCACTAAAATTACAATTTGGAAGAATAATACCATCATGTTATATATCAATCAATGTGTAATTTCATGCAGAATGTGTTCTATCTTTGTTCTATCAAAAGGTGCTGCCAAAAAACCAGTGGGGGCGGAGTGATGGTACATCACCACGCCCACCACCTGGAGTGTTGTCCCGCCCACTGCATGGGGGTGACGCGCTGTTATCCCGCATCAGGTGACATGAACCCTAGTGACGCCACTGGCCTGAACTGCTCATCAATTTCAGACTTGGATGATCAAGAGTCCAAACACAAGGGAGGAAAAAAAAGTTTCTCTGCTCTTTCCTCTCCATGTCCCCCAGGATTGGGGGAGAAGAAGTCCTTAGTCTGTTGCAAATTACAGTAGCTCCCCACACACAGATGTCCTGATCCCCCTCCCAGCCCAGTGGGAAGCAGCAGAACTGCTTGGTTTCCTTTCTGAAATCACAAGCAGCCCTTTGGAAGCCGCTCCACCCAGCCCTCAGCAGCGTCCTTGGACACCCCAGTCAGTGGGATGCGCTCATCGCTCCAGCGATCCTTCTGCTTCCGCCAGCCCAGGCCTGAGCGAGCAGAAGACCGTCTTGGTTGCTTCATGGCATGCAGTGCAATCTGGAAGCGATTGCAGTGGTGCGCTTCTCCAGCGGGAATGCCAGGCCCCGCTCATTTCCTTGAAGGAAACACAACCCGGGGGGATAATTAGGACTTCTTTGCGTACACAATCCCATTTGTTTATCCAACGCAAATTAAAAAATGTGGTCCCCGAGAACAGAGAACCGGGGAGATAAAGGAGAGATCAGATCCCAGGCGGCTTTCATTACAGACCTGCGTTCACGGAGTCTCTTTCTGGAACTGCAGTTCTGCTGTTGCAAGCATGGCAGCCACAGACCTGAGTGTGTGCTCGCACACATGGGCTTTAATAATATGATCATCTCCAAATTGCCCACAGAGCTGTCAATACAGTGAGAGCCATTGCAGGGGCCTCTTATGGAATGCCCTGCACATGCACCAGTAGCAACTAGAAGGGGCTTCCTTTTTTCTCATGGAAGATGTCTTCCAGATAGCAATGGGCCAGCGACCCACTCTGCTGGCCTCCATGGGCCTCAGTAAGGCCCACAGAAGCACTAGCTTTGAGATTTCAGCTATAAGGAAAGCAACAGCCTACCTCCACATGTGTTCCTATAGGAGCATAATGTTCAGCATTACATATCAGCACTGCAGCATCTTCATTTGCAGGTTAGCTGAGGGAAGTAGCTCCTAGTGGTTATGTACCCCTTCCTAAACTCCATTTATCCTTTTTACTGGGTCAGCAGCTGAATAGGGAGAGAAACTGGGCAGTGCTACTCATTGCCACCATCCCAGGCTACAGAGACCAGCCAGGGAAAAGAATACCCTTCCAGAACATAAGCACATAAGAACAGCCCCACTGGATCAGGCCATAGGCCCATCTAGTCCAGCTTCCTGTATCTCACAGCGGCCCACCAATGCCCCAGGGAGCACACCAGACAACAAGACCTGCAAGGCCTCCTGGGAATTGTAGTTTAAGAACATAAGAACAGCCCCACTGGATCAGGCCATAGGCCCATCTAGTCCAGCTTCCTGTATCTCACAGCGGCCCACCAAATGCCCCAGGGAGCACACCAGATACCTCATCCTGGTGCCCTCCCTTGCATCTGGCCTTCTGACATAGCCCATTTCTAAAATCAGGAGGCTGCACATACACATCGTGACTTGTAACCCGTAATGGAGTTTTCCTCTAGAAACTTGTCCAATCCCCTTTTAAAGGCATCCAGGCCAGATGCCGTTACCACATCCTGTGGCAAGGAGTTCCACAGACCAACCACACTCAGAAGAGCACAGAACCCCAGGGGTTCTTAGTAAACATCAAACCACAGTAGTGACTGCAAGCAATCAGAAATGACAAATCACTGAATCACCCATGAACAAGGACCAGGAAAGCAAAAAGTGAAATTGTAACTAATTTATTAACATCTATAGAAAATGAATTGAACAAAATTGGGGAAGGGGGTTAGAAAAAAGGATAAGCAGGTTGGTTTGGAAAATGCCTGGACTTGGCTGGAAAGATGCAGGCTTGATTTGGGAAAACTTGACCAAATTGGGTACAGTAATGCCCATTAGATGGAGAAGGAGTGCTACTCAAGAGGACAGCACAAAAAATCCCAACGATAACAAAACCAAATGATAACTAGACTGGTGAAGTTTGTAGACTGGCTTGGAGCGGAAAAAAAGCAAACAAAACAAACTACATCCCCTAAATCAGCCATTTCCGACCACTGTGCCATGGTACTTTGGTGTGCTATGAATGGTCTGCAGATGTACTGTGGGATTTGGGGGGAGAGTCATATATTAGTAGGGCCACTGGGGTATGTGAGCCCCCTGCCAGCAGTGGGATCTCCTTGTCAATTATCAAAAATGTGCTGTTGTACCTTGACAATTTTAGCACCTTCCCAGTGTAAGATGGAGATGAAAAGTTTGAAAATAGCCACCCTAATGCATTTAGCTGGATATACAGTCAGGTTGTCCTAGGAATCCTGGAGCCTGCACTTACTGGGGTAAGCGGGTCTGCTTTCCGTGAACCAACACTAGGTTCTATGGAGGACCCAGCAGAGCATCCCTGAGCTTGAACATCCAGAGTTGATGAAGTCATAGAGTCACCTGATTGGACAAGCAGAATCCACACGGCCTTTCCATCCCACCCCTTCTCTTAGACAGATCCAGCTGCCCAGTCTCGGCTGGAGGCTTGGCTAGTCTCTGGAGTAATCAGAAGGAATCTGATGCCTTGAAAGCCCATGATTAGAAATCAGGATGCTTCAAACAAAGGGTGCTGCAAGAACACATTCCAACAGCTTTATTAGGGGCTGGGATAAAAATAGGCCTTCGGTTTGGCTGTACTTGTCATAAGAGGCGACTGAACAGCCACCGGGTAGATGGGACTCGTCAGCCTGGGAAGGCAGCTCATCTGAGAGAAGGAAAACTCTGATCCCAAACCTCCACTGCCTTGTGGCTACATCCAGTTATGGAAAAGGCTTCAGGAGTCAACCTCGAGGCAAAATCCGGAGCCAGAGTCCCTGAGGCAGTTCATGGCTGAACACAGTCCCGTTCTGGCAACTCCTGCGACGCCGCTGGAACCAACCGTATTGGCCTCTGCCTTTCCATTGGACCATTTCAGCGACGTGGAGAGGGGGGATTTGCTGCATGGGTAACAGTCTATCCTTCATATCTACCTTACCCAGACTTCGTGCTGATATGAACTTTGGTTTTGACTGGCTCACCAGTTGTGCTGTCCTAGGCAAGGCTTCTCTGGCTTCAAGGCTGGTCCACAGCAGTACTCTCTTTGCGGAGCTATCTTCCAAGTCAGCTTGGAAAATTCAGTCGGTCCCATGTGCAGCTGCCAGAACACTGCCTGGAGCCCAGAGATCAGAGCGCATCATAGCACCAATCTCAGATCATCGTCTCTCCGTTTCCAGGTTCAGTTCCAAGGACTGCAATGAGCCTTAAAAGTACTTCTGGCAGCAGACAGAAGATGACAGGAAGGGGTACAATCAATGTTGGCATCCTTCAGTCTCAGAAGACTCTGGTATCGCGCTCTGAATGGTGGTTCTGGAACAGAGTGTCCTCTCCAGTGCGTGAAGCCTGGGTAAAGTAGGTATGGAGGATAGGCTGTTACCCATGCAGCAAATCCCCCCTCTCCATGTCGCTGGAATGGTCCAATGGAAAGGCAGAGGCCAATACGGTTGGTTCCAGCGGCGTCGCAGGAGTTGCCAGAACGTGACTGTACAAGGCAGAAGGGGTACAACACCCGACATTTTGCAACCAAATGCCCACTCCCACTTCACCTATGGAATGGGTACTAGACTGGGATGGCCTGGTTGCTCTTGCTGTGAACAGGACTGGCCTTAGCCCATTGGGCCCTGCACCTCCCCCCCCCCCGCTGCACTGAAGAGTGGGTCATCCACAGCCAGCACTTCGCATGGTGGTAAGCACCTCTAAAATCAGGTGCTTGCACATACCTATCATGACACATCCCAGCTTGTAGACCTGCTGGGAGACTCCAAAGAGAAGCCCAAGTGCAAGCAGAAAGCAGTCTGTGGTTGAGGAAATCTCAAAGGGGCTGAGCAAGCAGGCAGGGGGGCAGAGGGGGACCTGAACATCTGCTGGTTTCCTCTTCCTAACGGGGAGATGATTGACGGGGCTGCTCTCCAACTCCAGAGCTGGTCCCAGGCAAAGTTGTTTGTTTGTTTTGCTAATAGGCACCAAAAGGTCTCAGCTCCATTTACAGTATTTAGCATCTCTCTTGAGCCTCATCTCCTCCTTGGCAGGCGTGGAACTCAGGGAGAGAAATCTGGTGTGGTCTGTGTGGAAAAGGTCATGCAAACTTCAGAATTCTCTGGTGGGAAGCTTCTCTGGCCAAGCAGCCACTCTCCAAATTCCAGTGGCAGGCAGCTTGACAGCAATCTGTGTTCCCACATGTCACCTCACTCACTCACTCACTCACTCACTCACTCACGCACTCGGCCTAGCAAAGTTTCCAGGGCTGCTTTGATTGTGCTGCCTGCCTGGGACTATGGAAACCAGGAGCCATGGGGGAAAGGCAGCCAGGAGCCGGCAGGCTGCGTTAAACGGCTGGTGGGTTGCCTTTGGCTGGGCAAGTTGTGCTGAGAAACTGCGGAAAACAGTAAGATTTCTCTGGCATCTAGTGTTGGAAAAAATTAATGAGATTGTGGATTATCCTGCCTCAGAGGACTCAGTGATGCTTTTGTTGAATAATTCAGAAAATCCTCTCTTGCCCACAGGCACACAAGGCCTTTGGCTCTTTCTTGTTAACCACAGCAAAGGTTGCCTTGGTCAGAGAGTGGAGCGCCAACGAGACCCCTTCTCAGGCTTGATGGTGCACTCAGGTTTGGGATATACGCTTTATGGAAAAACTGACCCATCAAAGGTTAGTGGGTTTAGGCCAGTAGGAGCCAGAGGCAACAGTGGGAGTTTGGTTCTGGGCTGTTATTTATGTCGTGTTACAGTCAAGTTACAGGATACATTATGTTTTTGTTTGTTTCTAAGCATCAAGACTGAAAAACAAAATGATCAGGGATACATTTTTGGAGGTGCTCAACCCACAACTGGACTTGGATGGCGATCCAGAGCGATGGGGTCATCAAGTCAAGGCCTTTCAGCTTCCCAACTGGATTCCAGATTCCTGCCCAGTCCTGGGTTTCTGCAAATATCTGGCTGAGCTCGTGCAGCGCCTCAGTGTTAGCCAGATGCCAATTTCTCACTTGGCTTTTGCACGTTCAGCAGAGGGATTCGGGCAGGCTCCCATGATGCTTGCTGTTTGGCCCAGAGGAGACACCGTGCAGTTCGGTGTGAAGTTAAATTCTCCTTGGGTAACATACAAAGGAAGCCAAAGCAGCCCAGAAAACACAATTCCATTCTCTCCTGCAGCAAGAAAGTCGGTCTTTCCCCCCCTCTCCCCTGCCCCCTCTCGGGGCAAGGAGAACATGTGGCTGACAGATTTTTATTAACTGTGTAACCTTCTCTCTCTCTCTCTCTCTCTCTCTGTTATTTTGCTTGCTTGACAGAATTTAGATTAGACAAAACATGAGATCATTTCTGCCCTGGAAACCAAAAATAGCCCCTTCACCTCAGCCTGCCTCCTCCCCAGACTTCTGCTCTCTGGCAATCAGGTACCCACCAGATTCACGGTAGAGAAGGGGCACCTCTCCCGCCACCAAGCACCTTTCTCAGAGATCCCTGTCATTTTGTGCTCAAGTGCCCCCCACACATATCCAGGGGGGCTGGGAAGGGGATGTCCTGCACACCAGCTACGCTCACCTGCACAGGAGGGGGTGGTACAATACTGGTGGAGTTGTGAAAACTGCCCTTAACATACTCACCTAGACGATAATGTCAAAGGCAAATGGGAGTTTCATTTTCTCCAGATGCAGCTGCTCTGGTCAGCCTGGACAGAGCCACTGGTTGCTCCTTCCGCTGGACCAGTGGGACCCACAGCCTGCCAGCTTCCCTGGCCACTTTTCCTGTTTCTTCAAACATACCACTATGTAACAAAATCTGAACAAGTCTGTGTTTATCTGAATATTTAAGTGTTGTTGTTGTTTTTATTAATGTTGGTGTGAGGGTTTTAAAAATGCTGCTATTTTTGGTATAGCATCAATAGTTTAGCCACAAATTAAGCTATTCAGTTGTATTAGATAATGTTTATTACAATGCTTAAGGGCAATAGGATAGATACAAACACAGAATGCAAGATCACAAATGTTGCAATCCTAAGAGTGTCTACTCAAAAGTAAGCACCCTTGAGTTCAATGGGGGGGGGGGACACCCTAAGATCCCATAGGAATTGCCACCTCTGGATCATATGATAAACATTAAAAATTTAACATAAACCATTTTTGTATTACACAGTCTAATTGATATTGTGGTGGCAGGAATGGGCTAAGGGGAAATATGTGGGGATGAGGACTTGCGGCACGACCTCCATTGCATGCAGCTGCTGTCATTGTCGGGTTCCACAAGCAAGGACCCCCAAGCGATGTCATTTCCCAGGACTGAGTAACAATGACAGCTGAATAACATAAAATGAAGTCATATGTGTCTATTGGTATAATAATAATAATAATAATAATAATAATAATAATAATAATAATAATAATAATAATAATAATAATAATAATAATACAGGTATTTCTATACCGCCTTTCTTGGTCCTCAGATTTCTCCTTAGACTTTATTCAAGGTGGTTTACATAGGCAGGCAATTTAAATCCCCGTAGGGGTTTTTACAATTTGAAAGAAGGTTTCTGTCTTTCAAGAACCACAGCATTCAGATGTTTCTTTCTGATCTGGCTTCACATTCTGGCCTCCATCCTCCCACGCTCAGAGCAGATGGAATAGCTCGGCTCAGCTTGTCAGCTGCTTCAAGGTCGCACGGTGCCGGTGGCCTCGAACTGGGGACCTTCGGATGTTATCTTCAGGCGAATGGAGGCTCAACCCTCTAGACCAGACCTCCTGCCTTCTATCATACCATCTATCAGTAAGGAAGCCTCTGCCTGGATCTATCAGGACAGCAAGTACCCTAGGTTGGTACTTAGGAGTTGGATGCTTCCCCAGAATGGTGAAGAGCCCTCCTACCCCCCCATGTTGATGCCCTCGATCCCTTCCCTCCTTGGACCCTGCAGGTAGGGCTGCTCTGACGTGTGTGTTTTTCCACTTGCTGTTTTAGGAGCCTTGCTAGGGGGGGAGGGGATGTATCTTTGTTTTACTTTGGCTTGCTTTTCCTTTTAACGTTTTGCCAATACTTGGTTTTATTGGGATTGTTCTGACTTGTTTTGTTGTCAATAACAATACAAGCAGGATTCCTGTGCAGTCCTGATCTCCTGTAAAACGGAGGGAGTCGTGGCTCTACGCTCATTTAGTGGATGTTTGCGTAAGGCTCCTCTGCCTGACCAAAACTAACTTAAAGGCTAAACACACACAGCTCCGCGTAGTTGATCATGGGTGCACAGATCTCAACACGGTGCAGAACCATTCCTGGGACCGTGCAAAGATGGAAGGCCGTTTGCCAAAGGAGCCCCCCTCCCCGCCCTTTCATTCTCAGCCTCCTCCCCTGCCCTCAATGTGAAAGCTACATTAGGGAAACGAGTCCTTCCCCCTTTAAGTAGCCCACAGATTAAACTTCTCCTAGACTTGCCAAGTAGCAACATATTCTCTTCATTTTCTGTGCTGCAGCAAGAGACCTTGGGTGGAGGAAGCCGCCTATTTCAGACTAGCGCAGTCTCCTAGTGTTCTAGCAGATGCAGGAAGCTGTTTTTGCATTAAGTGGAAAGCTTTTACTTAACAATAATAAAATGAACGAAACCTGAGCTGGTGCCTCGCATCAAGAATGCCTCCTGGCGCCATCCGCCCATCCGCCCATCCTTTTCTAGCCTACTTCCTCTTATGTCCAAACTTCCTGTGACATCTAGCCCATGTCCACCAGGTGGCAGCCATTAAGCCAGAGGTGCTGGCAAACACAAACCATCCATTGTCAGCTGCTCCATGCAGATCCCCTCAGGAGCAAAAGAACCGTGGCAAATGCATGTGCTGAAGGAGGCGCTGCCTTTGCAATCACAGGTGCAGTGTGTGCTCTGTGAAGAACAACCTGGGTTGAGTCGTGGAAGGAACAGGCTTCGCCTTACCTAGTGGACTTCTTCCAGGCGTGGGGAACACTTCCAGTGCAAGTTTGTTCAGATAGTTTGTTGATCCAGGACCAGAGCTCCCTGGTTCACACCTTGTGCTGATGAAAAGAGGGGGACAGAGGCTCAAGGAAGGGCCATAGTTCAGTGGTGGGGAACCTGCTTTCCATGCAGAAGGCCCAGGTCCAGTCACTGGGTGTCTTAAGATGTGACTCCATAAGCTTGAGGGAGCCCCAGCACCAAAGCGTCCTGCGGACAAAACGCCAAGGAAAACAGGCAGCAAACTCTGTGCAAGGAGCAGGTACCATCTATTAACAGATGAGGTTCAAACAAGGGCACAGCAAGGAAGAGTTTTGATTGCGTGGAGCTGAATGCCAGGAAATTAATTCTGCAGAGACTTTCAGCTGTGCTGTAGCAGTTCGGGCTTAACTGGCTGTAGTAAAACTCAGCCAGAAACACAAACTCATCCAAAAATTGATGAGGGGATGTAGCTGAAAGCTGAGAAGGGCCACAGCACAGGCTGGAGGGAAGTCAGTTGATAAAGCATCCCAGCCATGAAGCATAAAGGCAAAAGGGAGGCAAGTGGGTGAGCTCCGGTTCTGTTGAGGCTGCGCAGCAAGGTGGCAAGGCCAGGCACCCATAGCCCCTCCTCAAAGCCAGGCTCTCTCAAGTCCGCTTTCCCTGCTGTGGGGAGCCCTGCCAGAAGTCGCTCTGGGCTCCCCGCACCCCCGGGAGGCTGCAGGAGGCTTGGGTGGCTGCCTCCTCCCCCCACCCCTGCAAGGACTTACTGGCTCTCCAACTCTCCCAGAGATTTGAGAACCGCTGGACTATGGGCACAATCCTAACCAGGTCTACTCAGAAGTAAGTCCTATTGTATTACTCCCAGGAAAGTGAGGTTAGGATCGCAGCTTATGTTGCACCTGTCCGTTGGTCACCTTCCTTTTCAAACACAAAGGCTGCAATCCTATCCACACTTTCCATCTAACGCAATAGGTCTTACTCCTGAGTAAACGTTCATAGGATTGCGCTGTAAGTTCCATCACACTCTGCTGTGAGCCACTGCTCAGAGATCTCCACACATGTGTTCTGACTCTGTGTGAGCAGGCTGCAGACCAGGAGTGCCAAACATAATGCCCCCGGAAGCAATTTATCTGGCCCCCATTCTAACTGAGCTCCCTCAGCCTGATGACTGGGCTCTCTCATGTCTTGAAAATACAAGCCAGATTTGCGCATTCTCTCTTTGGTCATTTGCAGTGCATGAGTTTCTGTGTGAGAACGAAATGCTTATTTCCGGCCATCATCTGCTCAATGACGTCACTTCTGGTCTGCAACAGGCACTACATCTGCCAGCTTCTGCTCTCTGTCTGACACCCCTGCTGTAGACGTCTCAGAGTGTTCCCAGTCAGGATGTGCTCAGGGGTGCTTGTCCTGAAGTGGCAGCTGGTTGTTTGCTTCCTGTCGCACTAGAAAGAGAGCACAAAAGACTTATTTTGTGTCTGTCTTTCCAGTATCTCCATGGGGTGTCTCCCCAGGTGATACTGATGGGGGGGTGCATTGTTCACCAACATGCTTCAGAAGCCACAACAAACACAAAACTATTGCAGCCAGTGGGCCTCCTTGATGACATGCTGGGAAGGTCAATGCTTTTCCATGCAGAACACATTTCCTGCCTGCGAAAAGAACCTTGAAATTCATTTACTGCAACCATTTTCATTTCCTCACGCCTTCGAGAACTTCCTCAGCCAGCATGCCCAGGGGCTGCACCTTCTCCACCAGCTGTGGCACTCTCCGTCTGGCCTACAGACCTTGCAGGGTTTGGGGGCCTCTTTGAGAGGAGAGGCCATGGGAGGACCCCACGTCTCCTCTTATCACTTATCAGAGGGTTGATAGAGATGCCGTCATGTGGAGAATTGCTGACTCTTTAGATCATCCTGAAATTTAATGAGGGATATTAAATGAAAGTTGCAGGAGCTGCATCTGGGACCTGAAAGTATCCCTCGTGAAATAGCACAGAATCGTTATGCAGGAGGAAGTGCCCAAATATTACCTTTTTGGCATTTGGTGCCAAACAATGCTAGGATTCCCCCCCCATCACCACCTCCAGCAGCTGCTTGCCCTTAAGAGCAAACTACCCCCCTCTTCACTTCCATAGTCAAAGCAACAGACCAGTAAGGTCGAGGAGGAAAAAACAATGGACTTCGCTTTGTTGTGTTTTAAAGTTTGTTAGCCCTTTGGAGACAGGACGACTAATGTGTAGAAAAATATTAATTAATGCTGCAAGTGCCTGGGGCACCTCTTGACAGGGAGGAGAAAGGCGGGATAGAAATATTGTAAAAAATACAGTAACATCCTAAGCTTCGGTAATCCAAATGCTACTGCAAACACTGAATTATGCAATGTGCATAAACTAAGCCAGGATTAAATTAAGAGAGCCAGGAGGGTGTGGTGGTTTGGAAGTTCAATTTACTCCTCCTGGAAGATCCAGGTTCAAATCCCTGCTCAGCCATAAAGCTTCCTGGTTTAATAATAATAATAATAATAATAATAATAATAATAATAATAATAATAATAATAATAATAATAATAACAACAACAACAACAACAACAACAACAACAACAACAACAACAACAACAACTTTATTTCTACGCCGCCTTTCTCCCCAGAGGGACTCAAGGTGGCTTACAACAGGTTAAAACAATTAAAAACATAGTTTAAAGCAAATAAAAACATATTAACAGATATCATAAAAACAGCAGTCAGACAAAAAAATAGTTGAGTAAAAAGAACATAGAGCAGCAGCAAATCATAAGAATCAGGCCTGTAAAAAATATCAAAAGGTGTTAAAAAGATGTTAAAAAGGCCGAGAACTCAGAAGGCCTGTTTAAACAGAAGGGTCTTCAGGCCTCGCCGAAAAGTCTCAAGAGAGGGAGCCATTCTTAAGTCAAGGGGAAGGGTGTTCCATAGCGTTGGTGCCACTACTGAGAAGGCCCTGTTTCTTGCCGCCACCCCACGTACCTCCTTAGGCGGCGGCACTTGTAAAAAGGCCTTCTCTGATGACCTGAGAGGACGAGCCGGATTGTACGGAAGTAGGCGATCTCCAAGATACCCTGGCCAAGAGCTGTATAGGGCTTTAAAGGTCAAAACCAGCACCTTGAATTGGGCCCGGAAAGAAATGGGCAGCCAGTGCAGCCTCTGGAGAAGTGGACTGACAGAGTCGAACCACCTACCTCCAGTAACCACACGGGCCGCTGCATTCTGCACTAGTTGCAGTTTCCAAACCATCTTCAAGGGCAGCCCCACATAGAGCGCGTTACAATAATCTAACCTTGATGTCACCGAGGCATGGATCACCGTGGCCAGGTCTGCATGATCCAAGTACGGCGCCGCAGTACGGGTGAACTTGGGCCAGTCACTCTCTCTCAGCCTCACCTCCCTCACAGGGTGGTTGTGAGAATAAAAGGAGGGGAGGAACCACGTATATCACCCCGACCTCCTTGAAGGAAGGTGGCATGAATGCAGGCACATGGAGTAGATTTGCATGGCTTCTCTGACTTGGCATAGAGTATTCCGCTTCTGCCAGTTGTAGGAAGGGTAGTCGTAGGAGCTCTGTGGGCAGTGAAGTCCGTCTCTTGATCACTGAAGTTGTGAACTGCACATGCACAGAACTCTCACACTGTCAAGCGTGTCTCTGCAACAGTCAGGGCTGGGAACTCCAGCCTTGTTATAAAATGGAAGTTGGGCTTCTGAGGAAGCAAAATTCAGTGCCTGACACCACTTTCTGTCCTGAAATTTTGAAATGCCCTTGGCCCTGTGTCCTCTTACCTGCCGGTCAGGAATGTACCGATATTGCATAGCTCTTAAGCATGGGAGCTGTGAACCAAAAAGGTCCCAGTTAAAATCTCTGCCTTTCTTGAGCTGTTTTTTTGCTCAGCCTCCAAAGAAGCTGCTGTTGCTTCAGCCACGTCCACCTCGTCCCTCCCACTGCCTTTCCCAGAACCTGAAGATAAGGCAACTTCATCCTGCAGCCTCAGCGGGCTCCGGATGGTGTGCAATCTGTTCCTGGATTAACAGGAACAGAAAATTTCTGGAAAAGGCCAAAAGAGAAAAGAAAAAAATTGCTGCAGTTTGCAGAAATAGTTGAAATTGAACCAAAATGCCAGAGGCTGCTGAATGCATCCTTCGAAGAGATCCTGGTGATATGTCCTGAAAGAGTCGAGCAGCAGCCAGCCAGGTGCTCCTCACAGCAAATGCAAGAGAGAAATTTGTGTGCATGCCAGAGGAGAGGGAAGGGGGCCCGTGTCCCATGATGGCCTCTACCCCTTGGAAAGATGTGCCACACCAGTGGATCCCAATCGGTCAGTCCCCAGGCCGTGGGACTGCTGCCCCATGAGAAGAGGGGGCTGCTCTCAACACACACTGACACCCCTGCTGTGCACTCTGCTTCTCCTTCCCTGCCCAGAAGCCTCCTCCTTCCAAACATAGATGTTTCTTCCTGATAATCAACAATGGATTTGAAAACCTGGAGCAAATTAGAGTCCATTACTCGACCCGACTCTTTCCAAATCCTGTGCATTAATGCAATCAATAAGGGGAAGCGGGCTCAGATCATTCGCAGTGGCCTCTGCAAGCCATGCACTGCTTTGCCCAGCCCTGGTGAAGACTCCTTCACACACACACACACACACACACACACACACACACACAGAATGCAGAACTTCTGGTTCCTGCCAATCCGAAGCCCACAGAAATCAAGATGGAGCTGGACAATGCAGCAAAACAAGGGAAATCAGACTGGGGAGGAATGTGGCCTCTAATTAGAGCGCACTAAAACTTCAATAGATTACTGCTTGGAATTGCAAAGTGATTCCACCCGCACCTTATTGACTCCCAGGAAAGTTAAGAGTCCAAAACAAGTCCAAAGGCAAATATGGGGGTGGGTGCTTGCAAAGGAGAGTCAGGTGGTTCCAAACCCTGTTGGAAAGACGTGTGTGTCAAAATGTGCTCTCTCTCTCTCTCTCTCTCTCACACACACACACACACACACATTGAGATTTGCCCTCATAGCTAGTTTCAAACCTCTCCCACAACCCACCTACCTCTCATAGATAGAGGTGGGTGAAAGCATTTATTTTTTCACGGATTTCAGTGTTATCCCAAGTTAGAAGCGCAGAAAGGGGTGTTATGCATTTTTATAAATTATAATTAAAAATTATGCTGTAAAAGTGTACTAGGTAGGAGAAATCAGCAGTATAGTGTCAGCAGATGCAACCACATGCATGTAGAGGTGGGTGTTAGACAATGGTTTTAGTAGTAGTAGTAGTAGTAGTATTTTCACACAGTCAAGTAGGTCTTATTGACTGGTCTGTTTTATCCAGACATTGAGTCCTTCCCAAGGACCTGGAATGCCTGGTTTTTATCCTATAAATACCATCGCAAAATGTAAGCTGTTCCCAGTAACGCTGCTTCTTGCAGTTGTATGATGGTAATTTCTGCGCCCCCTATGTTCAGTTAAATTATTATTATTATTATTATTATTATTATTATTATTATTATTATTATTATTGCAGGTTCTGGGTTTTCATTTTTTTATTTTAATATTTATTTGTTAACAAAAATGAGAAATGCAGAAAACAGTGTTATGTGTTTATATTTCATTATCACAACAACAACAACAACGTACTCCTCCACTCATAGGTCAACCCACACAAACAACATCAGAGTGTCCTGAGAACACAGAGCAGGAGCGCTTGAGAACTATTGTTGGCAGCTGTTCCACTTTCTTTCCCTCTTTGGTTGATCCCAACCAAGCAGGGGTCAAGTGCTGGGCACCAAGTGGACTCCTGTGCAATCCATCAGATGCGATGCTTTTCTGATGTCCCAGACTCCCAAGAAGGTCACGCTCCCTGAGCCAATCACACGGTGCCAGCAAACCAAAGATCGCACAAAGAAATACTTTCAAACCCTTTTGGTGACTTTCCCAAACACGGCTTCTTTATCTTCTGACAAAACTTCCCCAAAACAGGGCTCCCTCTTCCAGTTCAGCCCTAGCTTAGATTTAAGAGATGAGATGTGATGGTGATTCATGCTGGTTCTATGTTCTCTTCCATTCTGAGTCAAGCGTTCCCAAAATTTCTGATTGCTGAGGCACACTGATTGGAGGCACCCTTTGCTCTTATACTGACAGATGTCCCTGTTTACAGTGTGAGGGAGAGAGAAGGATCCACTCTCAGTGGATTCTTCTGGATATGCCTTTCT
>NC_089832.1:18916212-18993712 GCF_035046505.1 Tiliqua scincoides | reverse complement strand
GTGGGGAAAACCTCAGACAACCACGAGATAGTCAGATGGAGAAAGAGGCATTTTCTCCTACACAGAGCGCTCTGCCATTCTCAGGGACCTTGACCATCCAGGCAGGGGCAGCAGTGAGTCAGGCTCACAGTGGTGACTCAAAGGTCACCTGTTTCTGCTGCACAGGACTCTGTCTTGGAGAAGATGGCAGGGATGGTTTGTCCAGGGTCAGGTTTCGGTGTTCCTGCTCTGCTGAGCCAAGCCTGCCACTTCCCCAGCCTTCCAACTCTCGGGTTAGCAGCAGCTGCCCGACTTGGCCAGCCAGTGCTAAAAATATATGCCCCATTAACCTAGTTACATGCCCAGCAGTAACTGTGAGTAGCAAATTGACTCAATTTCCCTCGGCAACAGCATTCCATCACCTCCCTCCCTCCCTCGAAACAAACACACAGAAAACATTTGGCGCTCTGGGACAGATGCCAGGGAAATGCAATCACATTGGAGCAAAACTGTTCCCCTAAAAGCATCGCGTGGCCTAGATTTTCTCGCTTTGCATTTTCCCTGCCGCCTCCGTTCCGTCCATCAAGGCTTCTTCTCCTTTCTCTCCGGTTTGCTTCTCTGTCTCTTGGAGGCAACGCTGACCTCCAGAGTGAAACGACAAACTGAGAGGCAAAGTGAATTTGGAGAATGTTCCAGGAGAGTGTAAGTGTTTGGAAATGAGATGAAATGCGTTGGGGCAGGGTTTGCCCTTCGCTCAGATATGGTCACCCTGAACCTGAGCTCTGCCTGCAGGGCTGGTCTGTCCACAAGGCCAACTGTCCATGGAGTCCAGTGTTTGTTTCCAGAGGTGGCAGCCAGATGTCCCACAGCAAAGCATGGATGAAGCAAGGCATGAAGGCAAAGGCCACCCATTGCTGCTGAGCATGTAGGGGCAGCGTCCCTGAACAAGGGCGGTCCCTGCAGTCAGCAAGATATCATCGGCCACAGGCAGGCTTCTCTTTCTCTGCAACTTTGCCTCTTCCTCTTGCTTAAAGCATCTAACTAGTAGCCTTTGTTGCATCTCAACATTTGAAAAACTGTCCTGGAAGAACCCCTGTGGGCCCGTAGGCATCCCATCTAGCCCAACATCCTGTTTCTCACAGGGGCCCACCAGCTGCCCCACTGGAGAAGCTTCAAAGACTCTGACTGCTGAAAGTTCCAGAAGTGACCTGTGCTTTGTGTGAAGAGCTCTTCCTTCTCTCCAGAATCTCAGGTCCACCAGTTTCCTGGCATGATCCTGAGCTCTTCCAGTGCTCTGAAAGAGGGAGAAAAAACTGCCTCTGTCCATTTCCTCCATGCTGTGCTCAATAAACCTCTGTCATGACCTTCCTCCTTGGCTGCCTTTCCCCCTAAGCTAGAAAACCTCCAAAACTTTAGCCTCTCTTTAGGGTGAACGTGCTCCAGCCCCTGGTCATGCTGTTGCCCTGGTTTGCATCATCTCCTCCACTCAAATATCCTTCTTGCGATGGGATCACTTTGGGTTTAATGGCTCCTGGTCTGCTGTAATGAGCACTGTATCTCAGGCAGCAGAGCTGGGAAAGGCTCTTCTCTGCATCTCCCTTGGAGGGCTGCTGCCAATCAAAGCAGCCCATAATTATCTTGGTGGCCCAGTGGTGTGAGTCAGCACAAAAGAGCTTTGTCGTCTCATCCGATGCATCGGGGCTGTGGAGATGAAGATATTTCTGAAATGTCGGTCATAAGCGCACAGGCCTGGGGCTGCAAAACACACTCACTGTGTACCTGTGGCTGGCTACTTGGGTCCAGGAACTGCTTTCTGCATGTTCTGTTGTCTCCTCTTGCACCATCCCTGGTGCTGCTAAGGACTCCTGGCCGCCACATACTAGATGGCTGGGCAGAGGAGACAGCTTTGCTGTGGAGGGTGGAGCAACAGCGGTGCATACATTTGTGTGGGGCTGATATGCACTTCAGCACAGCAGAGGGAGGAATGCACAGATGGAGAAATGACTAGCAGCCCAATCTAACAAGCACTGGCACAGCAGCTGCACCCAGCACTCATCAGGAACAGGCTGGAGGTCTCCTTGGGGTGAGGGGGTATTTCCCTTACCCCTACCCTGAATAACACCACAGCCTGCCCAATGGGGTTACTCAGATCATCTGTGCCAGCCATTTAGCTGGCAAAAGTTCCTTGTAGGGCTTCCAGGACGGGGAGGAAGGACAGGATAAGGAAGAGGAGACACTATTGGCCACCACACACGATTGGTTTGCGCTGTGCGTGCATGTTCAAAGAGCACAGTGAGGAATACCTTCCAACTCCAGCATTTGATTGCTCTGTGAGGTCACCCCCAACACAACTTAACAAGACACCCCAGCCTGTTTTGAAGGCCCTGGGAAAGGATCTGTGGCAATCCCCTGAGAAACCCTGATTTCTACTCTTATTGAAATGCTTTCTGCTTCTCTCAGAATCCCTCAGATGTTTTCCTGAAAATCAGCCTTTAGATGCTGCCTCCGTATTCCTCAGCAGGTGACACACATAACCTGCTGCTGGGGTATTTCTTGATGCAGCCTCCAAACGGGAGACCACTGTGTGCTGTAAACAGCCTCCCTGGTGTGACCGGAGCTTCCTGTTCTGCTGGAGAGGCTGCCATCATCTCCGCCAGTCTCCCCCCATGTTCGCTCTGCCCCACCGTGTCTGCTAGGAAATCCTGGCGCAGAGCCTGCTGGGGCAGCAGAACACGTAAATGGCAGGGTGGAGGGAACATGGGAAGCTCATGGGATCGTGGGAAGATCAAGGCAATGGCAGCCTCCCACACGGAACAGGAAGCTTCGTTCGTGCAGGGGAGGGAAAAGGCAGGACTCTGGATCTGGCCTGCAGGCTGTGGCTTGGAGTGCCCTGGCTTAATGGGAAGCTTTGGGTCCTGGAGGTGGACAGAGAGAGTCCCACAGCAGCTGCTACCTTCCTCCATCTCCTGCATGGAGCCAGAGCCTGCTGCGACTCGTCCAAGGAGCCTTCTCAAGACTCCAGATTGTACACAGTGCTACTGACTGGAAAAAAATGTGTGAAATGTTATCCCTTCAACAGGTTCCAGGCAATGAAAACACTTCACACCTGAGTTCAGCAGTTCCTTCTGTCCATTCAGTTTCCTTCTGAAAGCAAATATTTAGCTTCAAGGATGGCTTCCTTTCCCTGCCTGGCACTTGCACGGAATGCCAGCCGTTCGTGCCGCCTGCCTGCTTTGTTTCCTGTCTGCTCTGAGCATTTCCTGTGACATGAATGTGAAAGAAAGAAAGAAAGAAAGAAAGAAAGAAAGAAAGAAAGAAAGAAAGAAAGAAAGAAAGAAAGAGGCCCATGCACTACTTGCTGTTCTTTTGTTCACTCCAGTTTATCTGTCTCAGGCCCAAATCCTAACCATCTTTCCAGCACAGGCATAGCTGCGTCAGTGGGACGTGTGCTGCATCCTGCAGTTGGGTGGCAGTCACAGAGACCTCCTCAAAGTAAGAGGATGTTTGTTCCCTTGCCTCAGAGCTGCATTGCTCTTATGTCAGTGCTGGAAAGTGGGTTAGGATTGCGCCCTGGATGTCCCGCATTTATACCCTGCCTTTCTGACAATTATTCAAGGCAAAGTGATTAAAGATCAAGGTTGACCAACAGCTGCAACTAGATTTGCAGTCTGTCAGACCTTGCTAGTTTCCTGTTTGGCTGTAATGAGCATCTCTAGCCCCCCCTTAACCATCAGCCCTTAAAGCTGTTACTAAATGTGTGGGGGATTATATGTGTCTGTAATATTTCCTCTTTACAACTAATATTTTCAGGGAGCAATTTAGTTAGGTGCTGGTCTCCATACCCTGCCGTGGCCCTGGTTCAGATGAGGTCCTCTAGGTCCACCCCCCACCCCCAGCCACGAAACAGTGTGCCAAGACTGTGTCTAGCTTGATCCTTGGGTGTCAAAGAGGTCTTGTTGCAGAGGTGCTTCAAGTGGCACCAATGGCCAAACTGTAGGCTGTGATGTCATGCCAGACCCGTGACCTCATTGAAAGGGCGTAAACTGACTTTGAGAAACCAGACAAAGGGCTCCAAAAATATCCCTCCTTTTCATGCAAATGCCTTGAATAGTAGAGAAAAGAGAAATAAACAGAAATCTGATGAGCTAGCAGAATTTCAGCTATGCACAATTTTTGTTTTTGTCCACGAGGCAATGGGAGCATTTAAAGAAGCGGGTGAACAAAAGACTCACAGCTGCACATCTTCTGCCATGAAAGAAAAATGCTGGGCATTTAGTTATAAATCCATCAGAAACGCTTTCCGGGTCTGCGGATTGTGGAGCAGGATAGGGAGCCAGAAAGCACAGAGAAATAATGCCACAGAAAGGGTTTGGCTCTTCAAATGACTTCTCTTTATGCCCATTTGTTGCCCCCGTTTTTGTTATTGGCTGAATTTTAAGCTCGCTGTGATGTTTTGCTGCAGAAAGCACATTTCAAAACCTTGTCAGGAAACGGCATCTTAAAATTGCATTGGCCTTACCGCATTGGATAGATTTCGGAACCTCTCTCTGGTGAAGGGCTTGTTGCTTGAGGCATTTTGCTGGGACAGGTGGGAGGGCTCCATCTCCCACCTCTGCTCACAGCCCAAGGCTGGCTTGGAACTGTTTCCTATCTATCGTTCTGGGTTCTGGTGCACTTTGGGGACTGTAACTTCCTTGTTTGCTTTGGTGGGTGACCCTTTTCCAGGAGCAGGGGAGGGGATATGCATCACGGCTGGCTCAGTTCAACTTTCCTGCAGCTTTCAGAACAATCAACCATGTGTCTGTCTGGGCCATCTTGGGGATTTGGGTCTGGGGGACATGGCTTTTCAGTGGCTCTGACCCTGCCAGGAAGGTGATGACCAGAAGCTGGTGCTGGTTGGGTTACCTCCTAAGCCTCTTGGTCCTGGGGGGGCCCATCGAGGCTCCATGTCATCTCCTGTGCTTTCCAACATCTGCATGAAACAGCTGAGGGATGTTTCTGGAAGGCAGGGTTAAGGCACCCCCCAATATGCTGGTGGCCCAGCTCTTCCCTTCTTCTTCCTCTGACCTGGGGGAGGCAGTGAAGGTCTTGAACGGGTGTCTTAGTCCACGATGGGCTGGATGAAAACCAAGCAACTGAGGCAGAATCCATTTGTGGCAGAGGTGAAGCTGGTTAACTGGAAAGCCAACTCGGATGTGGGTGAACAGTCTGTTCTGCGGGGGTTCCTCTAAGGTGGGGTTCTGTCCATGGGTGTTTCTGGATCCTGTCTTCCATCTAAATTGACTAGCGGCACCTTTGCAAAACTTCAGCTGGTGTGAGAAAGGCAGGTCTGACAGGTGTAATACCTGACTCGGTCACAGGTTAGCTTGGATTATTGGGATGTGCGTGAAGAGCTGGTACAGAAGGCATCTGCATAGTTCTTGTGGGGCTCACACTTAACCATCTGCATCCCATCATGTCCATCTCCACTGGTGAAGGGAGCAAGAGGGTCGGGAATATGGGTTGTTCTGACTGACTGCTGGTCAAGGACTGGCCCTTGGAGAGCAGCTGGTGGGATGCGTGTGAAGGCTGGTACTGCAGCCTAGATGGTGCCCTTGAAGCACAAAGCACTGCCAACAGAGCACTGGTGGGGGGAGGTGAATCTCTTGGAGTCCCTGTTGCGGCACACGTGTGTCCTGGGCCGTGCAATGAATAAATGAGGAAAACAACTGCATCGGGTTCATGCTGAGCAGGTGTGCCAGCCATTCGTGCAGTGGCCTGGATTTCAGTGAGATCCTACCAACAGAACATCCACAGAGCACACTCCAAGGCCCCGACTGCCACCGGCCCTCTCCATCCATCATCCTGACGACTGGCGGCTCTCTTGCCCACCTCGACTCTTTCCCTCTCAGCCCTGCGCCCTTCTCTGACTGTTGCTATTTCTCCTCCAATCCCAGGGATGTTTGCTCTTTCGGTGATATTTCGAGATGACGCCTTCTGCAGCCCTGGTGCCATTTCTTTCAATTAACCTCCATTTCAAAGGCAACACACAGCGCAAAGGAAGTGTTTGTAGGGTAAATGTTAAAACAAAAAGCGTCCGTGAATTCCACCCGCCTGCTGGCATCGAAACATGCTTGTCGCAGCCTTTTCGTTCCTGCAACAACTCTGTCTCTGACAGGCTGCATTTCCTTTAATCTCCCCGCCCCCCCCCCTTCCCATCGCTGTTTTCTTCTGTGGGTGCTTTTTAAAAAAGATCAGATTCTGCTTTCTGGAATACGTGCGGGTGAGTCTAGCCTGTCCTCGTCTTCTGCACCAATCATCACAGAGATCTGCCAGTGAAAAGGGGAATCCTGATCACTTTCTTGATTGGCACCATGAAGGGAATTTGCTCAAAGTGGTGAGGGCTTGAGTGCTTCCTTTCTGATGTGGAGCAGAAAGTGGGCAGGGGAAGGTCGGTCCAGTAGCATAGCCAGAGGGGGTTGCAGAGTAAGTACTGCAGCCACCACAACACACCCTGTAAGCAGCCCCTCCCACTCACCATGCATCGACGGCAGTGCCCAGGCTACACTACTGGCTCAGTCACAGCCACTTCCCCTCCGCCTTACTCCAACATCCCTCTGCTCTATCTCAAGCTCTTGTGGGCGTTTCATGAAAACCCATCAGGAAAAATAATCAGGCAGACTCCACCACGGATAGTTTGGTCCTCAGAGAAAGAGAGAGCCGGACAAAATCTTCTTACATTCACACTGTGCCACTGGCAAACAGCTTCCTTCCTCGGGAAGCCTGAGCCAGTAACTCTGCGGTGAGCATCTTCTCTCAATCATTCAGCTCCAGGGAGAGAAAGGGCGGAGCTGATTGCACGGGCCGTAATGGCCATCCCAGGAGGGTCTGCGCATAGAGATCCCCGTGGGGAGGGAATCCAGGACCGCTGGACTAATTGGGGGCTTGTAATTTGCAATCAGCAAAGAATTCTCTGCGAAGGGCAGGTTTCCAACCCAGACGTGTTTTAAGGAGGGAGAAACCACCGGAAGCCCCTGCGCCTGGCATCTTGTCAGCCCCGTGAATGTGTGCATATTTCCCACATATTGCAACCACTTCCAGATACATCTCTAATCCCAAGAGCCACCGCTCCCAATTTGCACGGCCCTCGTGTATATTTAATTGTGGTTGTGCAAAATCTCTCTCTCCTCTCTCTCTTTTCAAGGTCTAGCTGTTCAACATATATTTTGTCAATAAACTGTTAATCACAGAAGAGATTCCCCAGTAACCTCCTCCTCTTCACAAGCAAACTGTCCCTGTAAACCCCTGCACATGGGGAAAACTCCACGTGACATTTATGCTTCTGGGCCAACCCAGATATGTTTACTCCATGAGTACAGTGACATTGTCCTAGCAGCATAGCTCAAATCTGTGAGATAACATCAGAAACAACAGAAGAAGACCGCAAGATCCCCTGGCAGTCGCACTTCTCCAGTTCTAAAAATATCTTCACAGTCACATCAAAAGGCATTTTGTTCTCCTTATACTTGGGGGGAAAACAGGCTGGCTTTGGTAGATGTTGCCTGGTGGCAGCAACTGTGACTTGCAGATGCCCAATCTCGTCTGATCTCGGAAGCTAAGCAGGGTCAGGCCTGGTTGGTACTTGGATGGGAGACCGCCTGGGAATACCGGGTGCTGTAGGCTTATACCATAGTCTTTCGAGACTGAAGGTTGCCAACCATCTCCCTATACTGAACACTATCTCCCAATCTTGTCTGATCTCGGAAGCTAAGCAGGGTCAGGCCTGGTTGGTACTTGGATGGGAGACCGCCTGGGAATACCGGGTGCTGTAGGTTTATACCATAGTCTTCCGAGACTGAAGGTTGCCAACCATTTTTGGTGGCCAGTGGAGCACTAACCATGGAAGGATACCGTGATGCTGTCCTCTGGAATCTAATTGTAGTGAGGATGTGGGAGTGTGCCATGGTGACCACACCTGAAAGTGTCAGCGATCATCACAACCTGGGTTAAAGAATATTATGGCTTAAGCCATTTCTGCCCAACATTGCATGTATGCAACAGGGATCAACATGTGCATACACCTGTGGGCTGGGCAGAAATGGGTTGATGTGTATGAGGGACAACCAGACTGGCAGGTATAGAGCTGGTGTCTTCCTCTCAAATGTCTGTGGATGTTGCTCTCTGAAGCATGCATGGACAGTCCATGCAATCCTATGCATGTCTTCTCAGAAGTAAACTGCATTGTGTTAAATAGGGATTACTGCCAAGAAAGTGCTTTAGTAAAGTGGCTGTGGCTTGTGCCTTCAGACCAAGGTCTTGGGGCCAAGAAAGTGTGCATAGGATTGCAAGCCTTTGAGACAGGTGTGGTCCACAAGGGTCTTCCAAGGGACAAGGCAGTTGCAGGTAACTGCCATCTTGAGGGGGGGAAAAGGATCATGAAGAAGGAATAGCTTTTTCTGCCTTGAATTTGGCCAGGAGGAATAACAGTCTGGGTTGCAATCTGCATCAATGGCTGAATGAAAGCCAGCAGCAAAGTCAGTCTGCACTTCAACAACTTTTGAACTATTGACAGATGATTGACAGAAAGGGCAGCCTGCTTCCAAGGCCCGCGAATAACTCAGCAAAACAAGCAGAAGTCGTTTTGATGATTTAGGCAGCCGTTGCTGTGCATTGGATAAGCTCTGAAGGTCTGGAGTGTAGGAATGAGGACTCATTGCTGGGAGAAACTGAAAAGGCCTCTGAATGCAGCACAGAAGCTTGACCTGCAAGGGCTGCCTCGCTTGGAGAGGGTCCCAGGTGTTTTCATTTGCCTGGATGGCAGAGCAAGACCCAGTGTCCCAAGAATGAGAAAGGATTTTGAACTCTGCCTACCCTGTACCTGGCTGGCTGACTGAGCTACATGGCATGAATAAAGCCCATAATTGGCTCCAATTGGAGGAGGGATGCAACTTACCGCATGTGCTATTTTTTCAAGAGGGCTTATGCTGCATGGGGCAAATGCAACCTTAATTATGTATCTTCAAAGGCCAAGTCTATGAGCAATTTAGCAGGCAAGAGTGTGGTTGCTTTAATTAAACCATTTGTCACAGCCAGGTTGGTGAGGTCATAGGTCTCTTCCCTTGTTGTTCTGGATAATGTTGTTCAAGGTGGAATAATCAAAGATGAATTAAAATGAGGGCATTTCAGAGCTCAGGTAGGAATATAAAGTGCTCTTGACACTAATAAGGGTTTGGTCAGGCACTGCCTGTTAAACAGCGAAATCAGGGCAGGAAGACTGGATGCAATGGGGTGTGCTGGGCTTGACGGCTTGTTTGCTGCTGAAACTTGGACCTGGAAGGAACTGGAGGACTGAAGTCCCCCCAGAGACCTTTTGGGGAGAGGGTACAGTCAGCAGTAGGGCCCGTACTTTGCCTGGTGAAGGTCGGATGACTGCTGGCATTGCAAAATGCATTAGTAAAGGATTGTGCAGCAGATGCAGAGAAGGACAAAGAACCTGGAAAGTCAGGCCGGACCAGGGTCACCTCTGGGGTTGGGACCCCAATGTGCTCGCAAAGCTTCAGCTGTGGGAATGGAAAATGTTGCAGACCACTGGACTACAGTGCCAATTCCCAGCTTGGCCTGCGCGTTGTGTGCTTGTGCTTTTGCCTTGGAAATGGCTCTCTTACATGCCTGGCTACCACATACTTGGGACACGGGGCCAAACCTGAAGCTCTCGGGGCTGTTCCTTGGGCGTTTAGCAAGCAAACGGAAGAGGCGGGGAAGGATGTGCAGCTCCTCCTTTTGCCCAGCACGCAGCCTGCTCTGATGCTTGAGCTTGTGAGAATTCATGTCTGTAAGTTCTGAATTGCAATTATAGGCTTTGCAGCTGCAGTTTGGCTCTCATTTCCCCCTGTGTTTGCTGTTGTTCTAGAGCAGGGGTGCCCAAACCCCGGCCCTGGGGCCACTTGCGGCCCTCAAGGCCTCTCAATGCAGCCCTCAATGAGCCCCCAGTCTCCAATGAGCCTCTGGCCCTCCAGAGATTTGTTGGAGCCCACACTGGCCCAACGCAACTGCTCTCAGCGTGAGAGCGAATGTTTGACCTCTCATGTGAGCTGTGTGTTGAGGGCTCCCTCCACTGCTTGTTGTTTCATGTCTGTGATGCAGTAGCGGCAGCAAAGGAAAGGCCAGCCTTGCTTTGTGCAAGGCCTTTTATAGGCCTAAGCTATTGCAAGACCTTCATTCAATCATATAAGTTCATCTTTAATACATTCATTTATGTAAATCTATGTAAATTTATTCAAATTTTAAATGTAAATTAATTCTTTTTCCCCCGGCCCCCGGCACAGTGTCAGAGAGATGATGTGGCCCTCCTGCCAAAAACTTTGGACACCCCTGCTCTAGAGAGACGTGGAGCTTCAGTTAACTTCATGTAACAACCACTGAATCCGTGTCTTTGTTTTGTTCGCTCCTCCACCAGCTTGTCTTTATTTTTAGCGTTCTTTAATTCTCTGGAAATGTTTTGCTTCGGTTTCTACAGAAAAAAAGAGGAGAGACTTGAAGGCCTTGAACTGGAAATCAAATACTGAGATTTCTTCTTTCACCAGTTCAGGTTCAGAGCAGGCCCTAAACAATGACCCTTCCGTTGTCCAGGGTGGGCTGTCCATTGGAAGAATTTGATAGAAGGGCTCAAGCAGGTATGGCAGCTAAGTCGATACACATGAAAAATAAATGTAGCCTTGAGGTTCTGGGGTAGACATGGAAGAAGGCATCTCTGTCACTCCATACTCTGAGCAGGTACACGGTCATTGGAAGAAGAAGGCATCTCTGATGGAAGAAGATGGAAGAAGGCATCTCTGTCACTCCAACACCGGGCAGGTACAAGGTCATTGTTTTGGACCCATCTTCTCAACTTCTCATGCGAACAGTCCAGAGGAAAGGAGTGAGTTGTCACCCAGGGGACAGGAGACACAAATAAGTCAGCTGTCAGGCAGGGAAGATGGCTGTCAGACGTTCCACACTCCTACTGCGGCAGTTGACTGCTAGGGAACTGCGATGACTGGGCCCTCACAATAAACCTCGTTTATTACCTGAATAAGCTCTTTAATTGTCACTCTCTCACTATAACTTTTCTTTGCTAGAGCTGAAATATTTGATTTTCAGCCATTCTTTTTTAGTTTCACAATCAAGAATGTAAACAAAAAACTTCAAAATAGTTATTTTGGTTTTAAGTCTTATTAGCATTTATTGAGTGTTTTGAGATCTACTAAGAAATGTCATAATATGTCAGCTCTCCAATGTAGCCAACTATTATTCCATGATAGCTATCAGATGAACAGTGTTGCACGTCGGCTGCTTAATGCTGTGCAGTATTGTGCTTGAGACATCAACTCAATTCTTCAATTGTGTCACCTGACCAGTGGTGTAGCTAGAAGGGGTGCAAAGCACTAGGTTTTGCAGGGAACCTCACTGCAGTGTGCAAGAGGCTCTCCTCTCTCCCCTTTGGAGCCATTCTGGGCTCCAAGAGCAAAACTGAGGCAATGCTACCACCTTGGAATGGCTATGAGGGCTAGGGGGACAGGACGCTGGCACGCTGCAGTGAGGCTCCCTGCAAAACTTAGTGCTTTGCACCCCCTGTAGCTACTCCACTGCACCTGACACCCTATTTTGTATTAATCTACCTTTGCAAATGGATGCAGATGTTTTGCTCTATGCAGCATTAAAGAAAATACTGAATGTTGTTCTCAACTTTGCACACTCCAAAATGCTATGCAAATGCTTCTGTTTCTTCATTTTGCCATCTCACTTGTTCAAGGGAGCATCCCACGGGCTTGTCTTTTGCTTGTTGTTTTTTTCCTCTGAAAAAGTTTAAAAGGAAAAAGTTTAAAAGGAAACTTTAAAAGAATATGCTACCGCCATACAGAAAGCCTTTCAAGATTTCACTATGGAAGAAAGGGATGAAAGATTTGGGGAGAAAAATAAATGAAATGCTAGCCAAGGTGGTAAGACCAGTAACATAGTCCTGAATGAACTTAGGTGAGCAAAGCTAAGGAGGTGGAATGGAAAAGGGAGAAGATTGGTATACAAATGTAGGATGGCACCCACCGTTTATTTGCTCCATAGAAGGGCAGCTGGAGCAAGCCACGAAAGGAGGAGTCTGGACGGGGTGAGTGCAAGAGCTTGAGAAGGAGAGGGTATAAGATTCAGAACAGGGCTCAGGGTGCAAGTGAGACTTCATCAGGACTGAACCAGGCCAAGAGCTGGCACATGGAGCTCTGTGTCCCAAGCATGCAAGAAGAAAGCTCCTGTTCCTTTAGGTCTCTGAGCACTAAAATGCACAGCAGTCTGCAAAGGGAGGATTCCTGTCTCAGGGTGTGATGTTTTTGAAAAGGGGCACACTCAGGCACTCACAGTTGTGCTGCATGATGGGTCTTGAAGCCTTACATTGGCAGAAGTGCTTAGCTATCAGTTGTTCTGAAACAAGAATACTTCAGGTCCAATAAAACAGATGCACACTGGGGAGTTTTACAACAGGGCTTGGTCTAAACATGTGCTGTCCACCAGGGATTGGTTTTAAAGCAAGAGCGCACTTCCAGGACACACAAGGATTTGACAGATTTGATGACAACAGTCACTATTTCAGAAAGTCTCTCAACCAGTTCAGAAGGCAGCTGTTCTTGTGTGGAATGGTACATTTTGAACCACACTTGAGTTTGAGCAGCAACTATATATTCCTTACATCTAAAACACTCTTTCATCAACGTACAGCAGGGAAATGGGAGGAAACCAGGCTGATCTGAGCAATGTCTGTGGTCGTTCTCCAGGGCCAGGCAAACTGGATTTGGGGTTCAGTGGCAGAGCAGGCCTTGTCTGGGTGGCTCTTCATGAACCCATCGCTGGTTCCCTGCCTTCTTGCTGTTGAGAGCCAGATCCTTTCTCTCCTTGTTAACACTGGCTATAAACTGCTGGCAACACTTCTCAGAAGTGTTCTGTCGACCGGCGGGCACTTTGTGCTGGATTAATCATGCATTACCCGAGCAGTAATTTGTGATGGTATTGAACATGTCACAGCCCTGGGAGGTATCAAGAGCACAGCAACTTCATTATGTATCTCATTGCGTATCAGCGACAGGTGCTGAATAAGAAAAGGGTTCTGGCACGTGGAGTGTTGCTGCTCTTTGGAGAGGCTGGGGAGACCCCAGAAAGGTGGGAGCACAGCAGAGCCACGTGGAAGACTCCTGTCCGACATGTGGTGCTTGCCAGATCCCTGATGCCTGCCGGGGGGTAAGGAGATGGGTGCAGGCAGGGTGGGGAGGCTGTGCCAAGAGACGGGCACCCTGTGGCCCAGCAATTCCCCATTGGCTTTCTTGGACATTCTTCAGAGAAACGCCCCTCCCTCCTCAATTCACTTGGCATTGCATTTGGGAAATGGGCTTCTCACTGCCAGGAGGCTCTGCAGCCACAGTGCCTGCGGCTTGCCGGAGCCTGGAGGACCCCACAAAAGGGAAGTGGGTGAAGGGGCTGCTGGGGGAAGAACAGAGCAGGAGGTGCCCCGGTTGTATCTACCTGCACAGCTACAGGGTTCATTACATTTACTCTGAGGAAATCTCTAAAGACTGTGCTCTAATCAGTGGAGACTTCAGTGGCTGCACAAATAAGTGGGGGGTGGGAGGTTCCACACAATCTTTTTCTGGGCTTTCCAGTTGGCAGATAAACACATGCACTCCTTCAAATCCAGACAGCTCGCAGATCAAGATGCTGCCTTTTGCTTCTCTTCCTCCCTCTTTCCCCATCTTCTTTTGGATCAGACTTGTGGGGAAGTGAAGAAGTGCAGTCAGAAGCACCAGCCAGCCTCCTGTCTTGCCCTGCTTTGAATGATTCCCCCCCTTTCCTTGTCCCTCTGGTGGTATCTGGCCTTAGTTCTTAGCATCGGCCCTTCTGACATCGCAGGGTGAGCGCCTTTTGCAACTTCTGTCTTAGTTTGCAACTATTTATTATTATTATTATTATTATTATTATTATTATTATTATTATTATTATTATTATTATTATTATTATTATTATTATTATTATTATTATTTACCCTGCACATCCCTGATCTTGTCTGATCTTGGAAGCTAAGCAGCAGGGTCAGGCCTGGTTAGTACTTGGATGGGAGACCGCCTGGGAATACCGGGTGCTGTAGGCTTATACCGTGATCTCGGAAGCTAAGCAGGGTCAGGCCTGGTTAGTACTTGGATGGGAGACCGCCTGGGAATACCGGGTGCTGTAGGCTTATACCATGATCTCAGAAGCTAAGCAGGGTCAGGCCTGGTTAGTACTTGGATGGGAGACCACCTGGGAATACCGGGTGCTGTAGGCTTATACCATGATCTCAGAAGCTAAGCAGGGTCAGGCCTGGTTAGTACTTGGATGGGAGACCACCTGGGAATACCGGGTGCTGTAGGCTTATACCATGATCTCAGAAGCTAAGCAGGGTCAGGCCTGGTTAGTACTTGGATGGGAGACCGCCTGGGAATACCGGGTGCTGTAGGCTTATACCATGATCTCGGAAGCTAAGCAGGGTCAGGCCTGGTTAGTACTTGGATGGGAGACCGCCTGGGAATACCGGGTGCTGTAGGCTTATACCATGATCTCAGAAGCTAAGCAGGGTCAGGCCTGGTTAGTACTTGGATGGGAGACCGCCTGGGAATACCGGGTGCTGTAGGCTTATACCATAATCTTTCGAGACTGAAGGTTGCCAACCATTTTTTTTTTAATTATTAACAGTATTTATATACCGCTTTTCAACTAAAAGTTCACAAAGCGGTTTACCGGGAAAAATCAAATAGCTAAATGGCTCCCTGTCCCAAAAGGGCTCACAATCTAAAAAGATGCCAAGGAATACCAGCAGACAGCCACTAGAACAGACAGTGCTGGGGTGAGGTGGGCCCATTACTCTCCCCCTGCTAAAAAAAAAGGAGCACCCACTTGAAAAAGTGCCTCTTCTTTGAGCTAAACGTAAACTTGCTCCTTAATTGCATTTCTTTTATTTGTCATGAGCTTTATATCCATGAACCTGGGGGTTGCCAAGATGCCGCCATCTCACCAGTTGCCTAGTGGGCAACTTATTTTTTTTCTCTCTCTCCTTGCAGGCTGTTGTGTCTTTAGCAATGGCATGACATGTGGAAATGCAGCCATATTTCCCCTCAGTCTATGCCAGGAAGAGCAGAATTTGCTCAGTTTGCACCAGGCGCATGTCGCTGAAAAGATAAACAGTCGTAACACAGAAGAACTGTCTTCTTGCTTGTTATGGTCCTCAATGAGTGTCACATATCATTGGGCCTGGGCAGGTCTGTGTTGTCAACAGTCAAAAGGAATTGGAGAAATCTGAATTGAAGACAGGAGGGAAAAGAAGATACCATTGGAAGGGAGATCTGAGAACAAATGCAGGTTCCTTGAACTGAACGGGACCGCCCAGGGTCTGCGGTAATAATTAGAGCAAAAGTGTCTCCAGCCATTAGATAAGAACCAGCGGAAAAGCAGACAGCGGCAAGCCTCACCTGGCAGGTGTGAGCAGAAACATCTTCCAAGTGAAGTTTTCAATGTATCACTCATTTGGTCTGATCCCAAGAAGCTTCTTATCTCGGCCAGTCAATCGTTAACAGCTTGTCAGCCAGTCACGGAGCTGAGCTGTAATTGCAAGAGATTTAAAAATGCGAATTCACATGCACACACACTCACACACACACACACACACATGCACAGTGGCGTAGCTGGAGGGGGCAGAGCACTCAGTCTGGCAGGGAGCCTCAGTGGGGCAGGCAAGTGGCCCCTCCCTTCGGAGCCATTCCCGGCGGAGGGAGCCCTTCCCATATGGCTCTGTTTTGCTCCCCCTGCCGGGAATGGCTCTGAGGGAGGGGCCGCTTGCCTGCCCCACTGAGGCTCCCTGCCAGACTGAGTGCTCTGCCCCCTTCCAGCTACGCCACCAAGTATGCACACAGCAGAGGTGGAAGCTTCAGGGCAGGTGGACCTCCCTCCCTCCCTCCCTCCCTCCTCCTCCAGTTTAGCTATTCTCTTATGTTATTTAACATGCTAATCCCGATCCTGTCTCCCAGCATTTGAATGCCTGTCGATCAGTGCGTCGCAGAGGCCCAGTTTGCGCTGCTGCTGCACAGTCGAAGACTTTCATCAACATACAAAGCCCAGAGAGTGAAGGAAAGAGTGTGGAGTGATGGGACATCAAGGATCTCTCTTTGTTGCCCATCCTTTCCCCACCTCAACCTCTGACAGGCTCCTGTGCCCATCTTGGATTGCCATTTCTTCTTGCAGATCCCCTGCGCCTGATAGGCAGACATTTGCCAGATGGTGAGAGTCCGTGAAGGGCAAGGCTGCCTCTTCTCTTCCCCCCTATTGTGCAGGTGCGAAACGTACAGGGCACATTTCAGGGAAAGAAAGTGCAAGAAAACTAGCACTTATTATTCTAATCTGCTTAACAGCTTTACAGCATTTGAGGATGAATTAATCACCCACCGATGACAGCAGCGGGGCTGAGACAATGAATGTTAAGCCCACTAATTGCAACAGGGCTCCGGCAGTGTCAGTGCTGCGGATCGAGGTCAGCAGCTGCCATTCATGCCTGCGCCAGATGTGCGCTCTTCTTTGGGACAGGCCATCTATGAGCACATCCGTGAGCTGCAACCGCATGTTCATTCCAACATGTGGAATGATGGGTGTTTATTTGTGGGGAAAGCCATGCTAGTCCCTCCTCCAGCACTGTCCATCTTCCTTGGGTGGACTTCCTGTGTCTGTGTGGATTCCAGCAGCACTCATCAATATAAAGGGGTGGGAGCTTCCCCAAGGGTGGTAAACTTCCTGCCCCTGCCAGTGACATGAATGGGAGGGCAGCACAGTAGACTATCTTAGCATCATTCTCTGATATATCCAGAGAACCTTCCCTTGCAAAACCCAACAATTCTAACCTTTCATTTCACTTCTACCTTTCATTTCTAGGATTTCATTTCTACCTTTTGACCACATATTTTTAAGTGGAGGACAACGAAAGATGCTTTGCTTAGCAATGGGATCAGTCACTGCATAAATTATGGAACGCGAGCATTCAATACAACAACCCAATGATTCCAATTACTGCAAGCTCCAAACCGTTGTTAATTAGGAAACAGTTATGAGATCAAAAGGTTTGGTTTTGTTTATCTGAAGGTGTCACTGGATTTTTTCCCCCCAGTAATAATTTTAAACGATGTTTAAAATAGTCTTTCAAAAACTGATTTTGAGGAATGCAACAGAGTCTGTGACGGAAAGAGGGAGCTCAGAGTCCCTCCTAGTTTGGCAGAAATTACTTTTCCATCCCAGCATGCAGGCAGGTGGACTATAATTTTGTAAACCTAACTACCGTTATTAACACACACCCCTGCTAACCAAGCCAGGGCTGCTCCATTGCCACTTGTGGAGGTGCTTAAAATACCTGTGATTGGGACAGGGGAGCAGAGGTGTGCATGGATATTCTTCTCAGCATAATGATTGCAGGTGGGGGGGGCACTGCAGCTTCAATGATTTAAGACAGAACCGTGATAAAAACCATCACCTGGAAATGTGTGCTATTGTGGGTTTCTGATGTTGACCCAAAGTATCATTTAAAATGTCCCTCACCTTAGTTACGCTCTGGGGCACCACTGACGGCCTGAAACTCTGTGCTGATGTCCTTTTCCTGCGGCTGTTGCTTGGCTTTTCCGAGGATCCGTTTCTCGGCATTTGTACCCCACTGTACCACTTCACATGGCCCGCCTACTGGAAGTACCACTTACTTCCAAACTGGGAGGCCGCACGCAAAGCAAGAAACGTCAGGAAGAGGCTCAGGGTAGTTAGCAGGGCAAGAAAAGCACATGCTGGAGCTCTGCCCATCAAGCTGTGCCTCCTACCGCTGCCTGTCGCGTTGCATTGCTGGTTTTGCTACCAGCACTGGGGGTCCTGCGGGTACCATGGACTAGAAACATGACTGTAGAGTGTGTTTCTTACTGCCGTGTTGCTTCCCAGGTTCTGGAGACTGCTGTGTGTTGTCCCCCCCCTTTCCAGTTCTTAGGAAAAAATGCAAGATTTGTTTTCCCCAAATAAATGAATAAATACAACCAGCATGCCTTGTGGAGAAGAGTCTGCTGCCTCTCCTTTTCTCCCTCTCATGCAGGACCCCCAAATGCAGCCCCAGCTTACCCAGTTAAGGCCCCTTTTGAAGCAGCCATGTAATGAGATGGCCCAGTTTTTTTCCCCGGAGGACAGCAACACTCCCACCCAGCCAGTAAAACAAAAGCTGAGCGAGAGAAAGGAATAAGACATGATTGATGGAGACAGACAAACTGTGAGTAAGTAGCTAATCAGCATAAAGTAAACTCGCAGACCGGAGCTGGAAAAAACATTTTGGAGGAGCTCGGAGCAGGTCTGCGGATGTCAGAGCAGGCGGCTGGCAGGGTAATTACCGCGAGCCGAAAACAAAAGAGAGTGACAGTTCTTCTCCAGATGGATTCAACCTCATGCTTCTTAATTCCCTTTGAACAAAAACCCCGTAATTGTCCTCCACAGCAAGGAGGGGAAGAATCTCATTTCCAGCGTGAATCAGGCGCTTAAAGCGAAGGGTGGGTGGGGGGAACTATTTATATATAAAAATACCCATTAGAGAAGAACAAGATTTCGGCTTGCCGTACACGGAGCGGCCAACCACTCACATTTCAGACCAGTGTTATAAGTGTAAACGGGGAACCCTGGCAGTTCCCGTCCCCCTCCCCAAATTGCACCTGGAGTTGAGCCACTGGACACAGAAGACTCCTCCTAGTGCTCTTTCTACAGGTATTTGATCGAGCCCAGGATGCCATGCAGAATATTTCCCACAGGCAGCCGTTCAAACCTACATCAGCTGTTCCAACAATGGCAGCAACTGGCTGTGAAAGATCGCTGAGAAACATGAGCTTCAAGACCAGGCAGTGCAAATGTAAACAGGTCATCAGCCCTTCCAGTGCATGTGGGGCCAAGGAAATCGGCTCCACGGTGGCCAGAAGTTCCAAAAGGGCACACACATCCTACAACATTTCACATGTCAAACTAAGGGAGGGGCAGGCTTGTAATATGCTGTTCTCATGTCAAGAATCACTGCCCAAGACCTCCAACAAACATACACAAATATATACATTATCCCCCCTCTCAAAAGGGCTGCCAATTCTGGTTGAAGCCATTCCTGGAGCTTCTTCCCCTCCCCAGAGCAGAGGCGCATCTAGAGCAGTGGTTCTCAAACTTTGAGGGAGCTTTACTCCCTCAGTAGGTTCTTGCAGGGGAGGGGCCAGGGCAGCACTCCTGCAAAACGGAAGTGCTTTGTGCCCACTTTCTCCGGATGTTCCAAGCCTCGGGGATCACTGCATAGGATTACACAGGGCTCCCTGCACCTCCTGCAGCCTGCTTCAGTCCCACCTTCACAAGCACAAGCACCCCCTCGCCCCCCATACGGATGCGATCCTGGGATCGCTTCCCTGCCTCTCCCTTTCCCCTGCCCCTTAAAGGGATGCGGGAACTTTTACACGAACTGGTGGGTCACGACCCACCAGTTTGAGAACCATTGATCTAGAGCAGGGGTCTCCAAACCCCGGCCCAGGGGCCAGGTGCGGCCTGCAGCCATCCTCTAACCAGCCTGTGGCCAGCCTCTGATCCCCTGAGAGACTCTGGCCCAGTTGCCCAAACACAACCGGAGTTATGCTTGTGGGGTGGGGAAATGGGTGTTACGTGAAAATCCCCTTTTCCCTTTTAGCTGTGATTTTCTATATATCTGGGTATAATATCATGCAAGCTAAACTGTTCTCCCAGCATACAGGCCACATTTCCCAAACTCTGGTCAAGCCACAAGCTCATGGTTATACAAACACCACCCCCCATAATCACACATTATGGGAGGCAGTCTTGTGTCTTAATCCAATCACTGTTTAAGTGTCTCCTATGCAAATTGTACCTACACAGAAGCTCATGGTTACACACACACACACACACACACACACACACACAGTTACACATTATGGGAGGAAGTCTTGTGTTTTAATCCAATCACTGCTTAAGCATCTACTACATTACTGTATGCAAACCTGAACTGCCTATTCATTGTATTGTCTCCACTCAGTCTTTGTTAAGTTCCCCCATCTAGGAAGCCAGCCATAGACCCCACTGAATTTTGCTGATAACTGACATCCTGATCCCCATTCAAATGTACACATACTCCAAGCACCCAGCTTTGGGTTAGCAATCAAGCTACCATCCAGCTCAGCACTGTCTCCCAACCCTTTTTCAGAGAGGGCTTCCTCTCACATGCTCTCTCTCTCTTCGAGAACACATCTGTGTTGTGTCAGGGGGTCCTCTCCACAAGACTCTCCCCCCTCCAACTGCTCTACAGGACAGGTAACTATCTTGCTCCTGGAACTCTTTCCCTTCTCCCCCCCCCTTTTCTCCCCATCTTTAGTTAGCAGCTGGGATTGGCATAGTAGGGACCCCTAAAATCGTTCCCTACAACCCTTCCTTTTTCTGATTTCCTCGGATGCACCAAATACTCTTCACACACAACCACCATGAAAGTTAGGCACATTGGATTCAAGTACTAGGACCAAGGAACATATCATTTTTCCGTGTGCATTATTTTTACCTTTGTTCTTTTGTAATAAACCATAATCTTTTGTTGAAAGTTATCTTTCTCTCAGTCTCCTCTTTAAGAAAAAGGGAATTTCTCTGCCTTACACCGTCATTATCCAGCCTATGTTCCTAAAGTTCCAATAAGGGCAGTGTAATAACTCCCCTATACAAAACACCCCTTTTGGTAACATGGGGGTCAATTTAAGTTTGTACTTTATTTCTTAGGCTGTGTTGGTGCTTGGAGAAATCCTGGGCAATTGCACCCATTCATTTATTCATTCATCTAAGTTCCATCTTAGATACCATAAGAGCGCGATACCATAGTCTTTTGAGACAGAAGGTTGCCAATACACAGTTCCATCTCTAATGTATTTATTCATTTTTTTCCCCAGCCCTTGACACTGTACCAGATATTTGATGCGGCCCTTCAGCCAAAAAGTTTAGAGACCCCTGATCTAGAGAAAATGCCACCCATGGCAAGCAGTGAAATTTCATCCTTGTCCGAATAGAGAAGGGGAGATCATGGGGTGGGAAGCCAGTTCTGTTCATCCCACCAAGTGAATGCATTCATCAAGCTACACAGGGAAGGGGAGATGGGGGTTCCCTGTTCCGCCTAGTGAATTTATGCAATAATCTGTGGGTGCTAAGCCCCTCTAAACAAAAATGAAAAATAGCACTCTGTTTGTTTTCCTGTAGGCAATTACAGTACATCTTTTTTGCAGGTCCTCTGAAACTGGTGCAAAAACGCACCATTGGCTGTGATGCAGAAATGTACCATTGGTAGAATATGGATAAGTCCACACCTAGTACCCTCCTTCAAGTGCTGTCCAGGGTATATGTCCCCACTTGCCACACCCTAGATATGGCACTGTCCCAGCATCCCCAGGATTACTTTCAGTAGTCACCTGGAGATTGATGTTCATTTGAGGAGACTCCAGGCCCCTCAAACCATCCACTGACATTGCATCCATCCACTCTGCTTTGATTTTGGCCTGCACTAATTTAAAAACTCTAGAAAGGGTGTGTTCTTTAGGTTCAAAATATCTTTGAGGGGGGAAAAAAACATATCTATGTTCTATCATCTGTAGGAGCAACTGTAGGATGTCACATGACAGGCTGACCTGTTCAGGTGCATGCATTGACAGACACATGCAGGATGAATCCACATTCCATCAGATGCACCCACCATTGCTCCACTTGGAGATTTCACATCTAGAGGCCCTGAAGAATGACAGTTTCTGTACCTCACACAAAAACATTTTAACAAGGCAATTCCCGCAAGATGAAAAATGGGAGCAAAATAGAGACAGTGATTCATTTATCAGGGACTCAGGTCGGGACGGTGACCAGAAAATATGGAACTGGCCTGCATAAATGAGGATCAATGGAACAGATGCAGTCCCGGAAGGTGTGGCAGGCAGGACCATCGAGGCTGGAGACCCAGCAAAAAGTTGGCTGTGTCAGGGAAGCAAAACAGGAATGAGGAATGAGGAATGGGTCCCCAGATTGCATTTATTTTGCGCAGTCTGCAAACAGGAAGTTTAAATGGGAGTGGAAAACCTGATTACATCTAAATCTGAGCTATCACTGCTGGCAGGAGCAAAGCAAGAAGCCAGGCGGCCTGGGGCTTCCCCCAGAGCAGCAGAGGCTCATGGGTGGGTCTGGTCAAGCATCCACAATTTCAGCCTGTTCATGGCTGTTAGATGAGGATGCAGTGAGTTCAAGGAGCAGTTGGGGAAATGTTGGCACTGATAGGAGCCCCCACACCAGTGTAGTCTGAAGGATGTGAATGTAGCTTCAGACACTCCCCCAACCTAGCAATTGACACTTTTGCTTTTAAGTCTAGGCAGGGAACACTCCTGGCAGCCCGACAGATTCCTGTACAGGAGTGCATGGATCTCCTCAAACGTTTGAGAAGAAAAACCAGTGGCAGCACTGCCCTCAAGCAGCCCCTCCTCTCCAATCTGTTATACACAGCCGGAGTATACTACATGGGGGAGTAAGTACAATGGTGAAAGGTAGACACCACCACCATCCACCTCAAGTAACACTCCAAATTAACTGAACACTTTGTTCTTCCAGATGCAATCTGAGGCATGTCATGAGAAGATACAGGAGTTTCAGGAAGTCTGGCAAAACGACTCAACGAATCTGGCACCACAGATTCCTTGGCAGTGACCTTTTTTGCAGTACCTTTTGAATAGAATTTAGGGGGCCCAGCTCAGGTGAAAGATTCTGCAGGGTTTTGAGGGAAGCTAAAGGAGTATTATTGACCCCGGTTTTCACGAATCCCTCATTGGAATGGGGTTGCGCTGTTCTTTCGGGGACTGAGTGAAGAGGCCCTTAGAGCAGGGATCTCTCACTGACCCTGAGCAGAAGCATCTGCTTCTGTGGCCACAGGCCTGGCTGCGACACTACCTGCATGCTCATTTTAGCCTCAGTCTGGAGTTTGCACACTCAGGCTGTGCGCCTCTCCTGCCGTACAGGTGCCCCTGTGAGGCCCTGCAAGCTGGTTTCTGTCTCCTCCAAGAGGCGGTTTCGTCGCTCCCCAAATAACCCACAGGGTGTTACAAGATCTATTACGTTCAACCAAGAGCTTTAATCCCCCAGGGGCAGTGATTACAAACAGCTACACACGTCCCAGAGTTGCTTAATCACTGTTAAGAAATTTCTTTATAATCTGAGTAAATTACTTTAATTACTTGCAACTACCAATTAGTGTTTGAAAGCTTCCACTGAGAAGTTTGCAGGCATTAATCTGCTCCTTCGGAACGTTAAATCACTGATCAAAAGACAGCTTCTTGTCTGTGCACCGCTCTGCAATCTGTCAAGCAAGGGTGGAGATCTTTCCCCAGCATGCCTTGCGCAATGGCACCTTGATGCATTCGTTGTGTCTGTTAGGGAGCCACATCACAAATGCCCTGGTGTCAGTTCATGATTTGTCAACACCTTGAACTTACAATCACCCCACTAGAGATGCAAGGGTTTCGTTTTTCTTCTTCTCTTCCTCCTTTTTTTTGTTTTAGTAGAGCCAAAACAGGGACCACCGTGGATCAGTGGAGACAAGGGCTGTTAACATATCATGCTGCCCCCAAGAGCAGCATGCCTGCGCATGGATACAACTTTTTCTGTACACACAAAAACATTTCAAAGTGACTGACTGTACCTAGTTTCATTTTTACGAATCAGCACTCTATGTACAGTTTACACAGATTGTCCTTGCACTGACTGAAATGTACAAATGGCCCGGTGCAGACTGACAATGATTGTTCACAGGTACCCAGATGTATCCTGGAGTCCTTTAATGTGTGAACAGCCATAGAGTCAAATTTGGATCTGGGAAACCTGAGTTCAAGTTCTAAGCTCTGCTGTGTATTCATGGTGTGGCCTTGGGCAAGTCATTCTCTCCGCCTTTCAGTTCTCCATCCTTAAACTAGAAGTTACAGGGACTGTAAGATAGACTAGTTGTGAATAACAGTGGAATGGTAACTTGAAGGTTGTTTTTGTTTATTTGAAGGTTGTTTTTGTTTGTTTGTTTGTTTGTTTGTTGTTTTTGTGTTTTGTTTTCTAAATTGAAAGTGCCACACAAAATTCTAATTCTAAGGAATTACATTTTTCATAGCAATAGTAACAACCACCACCAATATATATTCCTATATATATATAGGAAGGTGAGTGAGAAATGGCAACAAAGATTGGGAACCAGAATTATCTGCAGTGCTAATTCAGAAGCCTCTCCTTAGGGGAAACTTCTGACCAATTTCAGTGGAAGCCAATAAGAAATTCTTGCCTGGGTGCGATGCAGCCCAGGACAAGAGTTGCTTGCCACCAAATTCCAGTGGAAATAGGGGTATCATAGAGGTAAGGGGAAGAGGACAGAATGGAAAGAGAAATGGGGAGAGAAGCAGAGAAAGGATGAGATGGAGAGCCTGGGAAAAAGTGGGGGAGATAGAAGTTGGGAAAGAGATCACAAACTGGATCAAGGTGCAGGCAGGTGGAGAAAGTAGGGCCTGGGAAGAAATGCAGAAGGCAGAAGAAGCCAGGGGTGCTGGTGGGCCGCTGGGAAGGGGCCAGCTTCAAAAAAACCAGGAATCTCTGAAGTACTGCCCCAGGGGAACCACGGCAACCCCAGGCTTGCAACTTGATTATAGGGGGGTTGCCCACCACAAATCCCCAGCTGTTTTGATCTCCTGCATCCTGGTAGGCTTAGGAACAAGGAGAGGAGAGATGCAATTGAAAAGTGCATGTGTGTCCATGCACAAAGTTCTGCTCACTGATCTTGTAGACTCACCTGTCTACCTGTGTGGAAGATTTTGCATTTTGTAAGTGTGATTTCTTTCCTCTGATCATCCTTCACTATATGTCCTGTCCTTGCCCTTTGATGTGGGTCTTCCCCCTTGGGCTGAGGTGGAGAAGGTGACAGGTGGATTTGGAAGTTTCTTCTTGGGAGAAATCTGGGAGATGAGGTGTTGCTTCCCTCCCCCCTTACCAACTTACAGCATGTCCTACCACACACATAAACCTCACACATGCAGGATCTCCTTCTGGAATCCCTTGGTCATTATATCTAGTTAGGACCATCGGCTGAATCAATATTGGCTTTAAACCGATTGACCAATGAAATCAATTTGCAGTTTCAACAGACTGCTTGTTGTCTGAGCCACAGCATTGCTGCCTTTTTTCAGTACTGATGGAAAGATGAAGTAATTTGCAGTGAATAAGACAAAAGCTCCTACTTAGAAGGAAATGCCCTTCAGGGTGCTGTCTGTTTTGCTCCCTGTTAAGGGTATCACATCTGAAACCAAAAAAGGCTCATGACCCACTGCGCCAAGCAAGAGGGCAAGCACAAGGTCACACTATCAAGATACATGTCTCCTTTGCAATCAGCCCAGACTCCCACAAGGTTCAGGATGGGCTGATAACAGGCTTCCTTGGCACCATCAACATGCAGTCACAGCTACCCTCTTCCCTCCCAACTTACTGACAGCTTGGCAATGAGGAAGACTAGCTTAGGGGCCTCCTCTGGCATCCAGAAGACTGCCAGGCCAACACCTGGCCTGTGGGAGGAACACCAAGTGCCCAGCAGACTACACGTCTCAGGGCACCCAGTGAAAAATGACATCCCAGACGCCAAAAGTCCCGGAACGTGCCATTCTAGGTCACCCGGTGTTCATAACACAGACTCTGATCTCCTGCAGATTAATGTTTCCTAATCTTCCCTGGCACCTGGTGTGCCCACATGGCACTGCAGTGTGTTTGGGGTGAGAAAAGGAGGAAGGAGGAAGTGAGGCTTCCAGATGTGTCGGGAGGAAGACAAAGGAATGCCAAGGCTCGGGTGAGGGGCGCTCAGGAAACCCCTGCGCTCGCACCCCATTTTCCACCTATTGTGTTGGGGGCCACATTTGGAACTGGGCAAAAAAATTAGCTCAGCTAGTTTGTGCTAAACTTTAGCATTAGCTAGTTTCTTATTTGCTTTTAGGAGGGTGGAAGAATATCTTGGTTTGATGAGCCCAATTCCAATCTGAACTGACTTCACCCCTCACTGACAGAAATAACCAACTGTCCTTTGCACGCCAGCCATTAACATTTGCTTTCAGCTATCAAAAATGCCAATTAATCAACAGCTGCTTGTCCCATAACGTCCTGATTAACCTGATGAAGCCCTGCAGCCCTCCCTCCCTCTCTCATATTTTCAGACCGCCCTTGCAATGTGGCACTGCCCTGTTCTGCCTGTGCTTAAGACATAACTCCATAGATTCATCCTCTTGGGTTCAAAGGTTTACAATGCTGCATAAAGTTGCTTTGAAATACAGCAACATCTGAGACTCTTTTTTACATGATTCCTACATAGATTAATCCTTCCTGCCAGCACCTGAGCACATGTGAGTGCCCTTTCGATTTTGGCACAAATGCCAAACCACTCATTTCCACTTTACGATTCTCAAATCCACACCACTCACAAAATTATATTCTCATTGCCTCGTCTCCTGGAGGGTAGATATCAATTTTATACAAGCGAGTGAAGCAAGCGAGGATATAAGCGACTGGCAGCGCAATCGCCCCAGTTGCCACAGGACCACATGGAACGTGTTAAAGAGATCCCTGGCATAATTCTCTGGGCCGATGGAATGCAGACCGTAGAGAGTCAGTTGGGTCTTTGAATGGTGGGATGGAGCATCTAAGGAAGCTTGAGCACAATGGACTTCCTTCTGAGTAGGCATATATAGGGTAATATAAACTGACAACACCTCCTTCCAGCGGGAAGACGATCAAAGCACCCTTAGCTTCCGCCTCCTTCTAACCCCTGACCTCAAGCAGATCACCAAAAGCTGCTGGATTCTGGGCAGCCAAGCCCAAATTTATCCATTTCTCCAGCTCTGAGGCCTTGCAGTCACAGGCCAGATGCTGGAGCTGAAGGAGGCCGGGCAAGTGGGTCTTTGTTCTGCACACCAGCACGCAAAGGAGGCTGCTAAACATTTCTGGCTGAAGCTCCAGTGTGCCTGGAATAAAGTGGTGGTAGGGGGTGGGTGAGTGGGGGGGTTAATAATACTCTTGGCTTATGTTTTCTGGTCTCCTCCACTCCGTGTGATGGAAGGGAGCACCAGGATGCAGGGAGCAAGTGCTCTTCCCAGGCAAGACACTCGCCCCCACCTGTCCGCCCCGTTGCTGAGCCCCCGCAGCGAGGCACTTCTCTGATGTTCAAAGTGCTCGCCGTGGGTTCACTTACAGCACAGTGGCCGGGGGGAGAACTTTGCACTCCTAATCAATAGCCTTTTAGTGCAAGATGCTCTTTCAGAAAGCGAACATGTGGCACAAGGTCTCCCCACCCCCAAAATGCAGTCCTGCCCCTACTGTGCCCTCCCCCATATTTTCTTTCTGGTGCTTGCCCCTGGAGAGGATATGCAGCAGCAGGAGCAAACGGCCGGCCCTGTCTAGCCAGTGTCACACTTTCGCAAGTGAAACAATCAACCTTTTGCCCCTCCACACGCACACACACACCGCTTTGCAACTCCAGAGGTTGCTTCCTTGACCTGATTAGTACAAATAAACCCAAAATGAATCCTGTGGCCTTCAGCCTGCAAATTTAATATCAGTTAAATGGATTCATTTCATGCTGTTTTAGCCACTTGCCGCAGCACTGTAATTACCTCCAGTGCACTCTCCGCTACGAGTCCCCCCCACACACACTTCATGCTCAGAGGACGCTGCTGTTTGTTTTTAATTCACCGTTGATCCATTTCTGTGGATTTTATTAATGACAACTTCCTGGAAGGGAGAAGGGAAGCTGTAGGGCAGTGGACTTCGAGTGACGCTTCCCTTCCCCAGAGTTGGTGTTTCATTTAGATCGGTTCCACGTTTTAATTGCTCCAAGGTTTTGGAAACACTGGCTCAGTTCACACGAGACCAGTGATGTGTTTAAGTCCTTCATTCCATGACTTGAGTCTCTACCTTCAAGTCTCAAGTCAAGGCCAAATTCCTTGCAAGATACTTTCAAGCTTCAAGTTGCATCTCAAGTCTGGGAGCCCAACTCCCAGCTCTCTCTCAGTTCAGCTGCCTGAACTGCACAGGCGTTTAAAGCAGTGAACGCTGGACAAGTGATGCAAATGGCTTAGCAGGGTATGTCACTCCTGGAGGTGCCCCACCACTAGTGATGTAAGCTGTTGCTCCTCCCTGGAACATGCCAAGGCAAGAGCAGAAGCAGGAGAAACACAGGTTGCCCTTCCTGCCGAGGAGAGCACCTGTGTGAAATTGTTCCAAAAAAGGCTGGAGCCTTCCCCTTAATGCAAGCACCCTCCCCTATCCTGCCCCACCCCCTTGTCACTCCCTCTCATCACCTACATTATGTCAAAAAAAAGCTGAAGCCTTCACCCTATGACAGCACCTTCCCCTAACCTGTCCCTGCCCCCCTGAACCTCTTTCCCACCGCATTCACTGTTCCACCTCTGGTTGATGGCCTGCTGCAGATGCCTTCTGGGATCACCTGGCCGGGATTGCCCAGGAAGATTTGTGACGTCACGTGGATGCAGGCTATAAGCCTAGCCTAGGACAATACATACAGTGACTCAGTTGTTTAAAGAGTAGAGATGTTGAGTCAAATCACTTCCTCTTTGCTCCCGAGTTGAGTCACTGATATGACTTGAGTCTGTCTTGGGAGCAAGTCAATCAACTTGAGTCTACATCACTGTATGGCACTTACCCATCCAACCAGCCCAGTGTGATAGAAGACATGTGTGCTCCTAGAGGACAGGCACCCAGGCTCCTCCCCTCTGGTCTGGGAAAATTCAGGGCATTTTTCTTTAATCACATGGGGGGGAGCAGTCAATTCAGACAAACTGCCCCCTCCAATGCAATGAAAGAAAACTGCTCCAATTTTTTTATCCAGGGAGCACTCCAGGATGTGCACATTCTGTGGAAGTGTGCAGCTTTTAGCACACTGAGAAGGTGCTAAAATGGTCAAGGTGCACCGTCAGTTTTTAGACAATTGACAAGGCACACCGCACTGCCGGTGCAGGCTCACATCCCCCTGTGGCCCTCCTAATAGATGACCCCCAAACTCCCGCAGCACACCTGCAGACCATTCATGGCACACCAAAGTGCCGTGACACATTGGTTGAAAACTACTATTTGAGCACCTAAGACTGCTTGTGTGGATTGGGGCCATCTGCTAGCTCTCAACTCAGACTGCTTCAGGATCCGGGGGACTGCCCTGGGCTGCTTCCGAAGACAAGCTCTGTGCCTCCCTTTCCTTCTCAAGGATTTCCATTTCTAACACCATGGCAGACACACCCTTTGATCTGTGACTTCACATCCCTGGAGCGTGTGTGTGATTATGCCAGTCCCACGGGCTGTACTGGGCACGGGCTGTACTGAGCATCCTGCAGAGAGCTTTGCAGGTGATGACTGAGTTGAATGGGCTCAGACAACCAGCTTAGCAAATATTTACTGGCACATTCCCCGGAGTGCCCGCTTCTTGGTCCAGGGCTGCTCTGTATTCACTCACATTCCAGAACCGTTGTGGGGCTGCATCCAGGTGAGTCTCGACACAGCACAAACCGCCGCTCAGTTCTTCAGGGTCAGTGTACGCGCACCTCTCAACGCACTCTGGTCGTGCCAAAAGGCTGCAAAGCACAACTGCCTAGAGGGAACCTCTGCTTGCAAAAGAAGACAACAGTTCCGGAAATTGCCTGTCCCAGTCCAAGAGGTGGCTTCGTGGGGAGAGCAGGCTGTTCTCACGCCGGCCGTCTTTCACCAAGTGCCATTTGTCAAGTGTGCTTGTCGGGGGCCTTTTTGAATTTGCAAGCTGGGTGGCAGCCCCAGGTTTGTCCTCCTGTTTGCAGATGTTGTGCTGCTTGGAGGTTCCCAAGATAGGGAGAATTTTTACAAATGCCTTCCAAGAACAGAAGGGGGTGTGAACAGAGCGCAGGCACACACCCACACACCAAACACACTTTGGAGGGGGGAAAAACACATTGGCATTTTGTCATTTTGTTTCTACACAGGAGCTGCCAATCTGCCTGCATCCCAGTGCTGTTTGCTGTGAGTCTCTCCCTGCTGCCTCAATGGCTGTATCACCTTCTCAAAACTCGCAGATTTCCTTAACACCTTTCATCAACTGCCGGAAAACTGCCAGACAGTGACAGGATCTTCTAAACAAATCGCAACTACCTTGAAAGCGTGAGATGTGCTTGGCTGACCAGCAGTTTTGGAGGCAGCCAGGGAACTGGCTAAGACAAATCTCAGCGCATTGTGCAGCGGTGTACGCTTAACAGCCACTGTCCAATACTGACCTCGCAAAGGGGGTGTCTCGGTGTCTCCATTTTGTGACTGCTGTGTGCAGCCGGCGAGAAGAAATGCAATTTTGCATCAAGATAAGCCAGTTTCTGCATCAAGGAATGCTCAGTTCTGTGCGCAGACTTCGTAGCAGGACAGCAGACAAGCATTACTTTGTGGGTGAGGATTTGGGGACCGGCTGGCCTCTGGTGCGCCCCCTTCTCTTCCCTTGTAGTGCCCGATCAGCTTATGCACCTACTGCAGCCTGCTCCCTTAATGTCAGGTTGCTGCTTTCGCCAGCTCAACGTTGGCATAAGCGGTCGCAATCCCACACATGCTGTCAGCAATGCTGACGGTTCGAAAGACATCAGAGCACAGAGCAACATGGTCAGACCTCTCACAGCAGCAGCAGCAACAGCCACAGTCACAGCCATCAATCACGGCCTCACATGAGCTGTGTTTGGAAGGCAGCAATCCACACTCCGTGGCAGCAGAACAGCTCCCAGCAGTCACACAAGTGACAAAGTACCCCCCTCCACAGTGTGGGTACCTGTGGCACAGCCAGCCCTGACTGACATACTCCAGGGATGCTCCAGGGAGGGAGACAAATGGGAAAGGAAGGCTCTTACAAGGGGGAGAAGAGGGGGACTCTGTAGGGCACTCGCTTATGTCAAGAGGAGCAGAAACACGTGGTCTCATTTCATCATAAGAACATAAGAACAGCCCCACTGGATCAGGCCCATCTAGTCCAGCTTCCTGTATCTCACAGCGGCCCACCAAATGCCCCAGGGAGCACACCAGAGAACAAGAGACCTGCATCCTGGTGCCCTCCCTTGCATCTGACACAGCCCATTTCTAAAATCAGGAGGTTGCGCATACACATCACGGCTTGTACCCCGTAATGGATTTTTCCTCCAGAAACTTGTTCAATACTCTTTTAAAGGCATCCAGGCAGGATGCCATCACCACATCCTGCGGCAAGGAGTTCCACAGAACGACCACACGCTGAGTAAAGAAATGTTTTATTTTGTCTGTCCTAACCCTCCCAGCATGCAATTTTAGTGGATGTCCCCTGGTTCTGGTGTTATGTGAGAGTGTAAAGAGCATCTCTCTATCCACTCTGTCCATCCCCTGCATAATTTTGTATGTCTCAATCATGTCCCCCCTCAGGCTTCTCTTTTCTAGGCTGAAGAGGCCCAAACGCCGTAGCCTTTCCTCATAAGGAAGGTGCCCCAGCCCCGTAATCATCTTAGTCGCTCTCTTCTGCACCTTTTCCATTTCCACTATGTCCTTTTTGAGATGCGGCGACCAGAACTGGACACAATACTCCAGGTGTGGCCTTACCATCGATTTGTACAACGGCATTATAATACTAGCCGTTTTGTTCTCAATACCCTTCCTAATGATCCCCAGCTTAGAATTGGCCTTCTTCACTGCCGCCACACATTGGGTTGACACTTTCATCGACCTGTCCACCACCACCCCAAGATCTTTCTCCTGATCTGTCACAGGCAGCTCAGAACTCATCAGCCTATATCTAAAGTGTTGATTTTTGGCCCCAATGTGCATGACTTCACACTTGCTGACACTGAAGCGCATCTGCCATTTTGCTGCCCATTCTGCCAGTTTGGAGAGATCCTTCTGGAGCTCCTCACAATCACATCTGGTCTTCACCACTCAGAAAAGTTTGGTGTCATCTGCAAACTTAGCCACCTCACTGCTCACCCCTGTCTTCAGGTCATTTATGAAGAGGTTGAAAAGCACTGGTCCCAGGACAGATCCTTGGGGCACACTGCTTTTCACTTCTCTCCATTGTGAAAATTGCCCATTGACACCCACTCTCTGCTTCCTGGCCTCCAACCAGTTCTCAATCCATGAGAGGACCTGTCCTCTAATTCCCTGACTGTGGAGTTTTTTCAGTAGCCTTTGGTGAGGGACCGTGTCTGACGCCTTCTGAAAGTCCAGATATATAATGTCCACGGGTTCTCCCACATCCACAAGCCTGTTGACCTTTTCAAAGAATTCTATAAGGTTTGTGAGGCAAGACTTACGCTTACAGAAGCGATCATGGAAAAGATTTACTGTCTTCCAGCAATGGGGGTGGGAAGGGGGCAGATTTGGCAGAAGTGGCACCCCCTGAACCCAACTCCCTTCCTGGACCTGATCTGCTGGAGCACGTCCAAGCTGAATCATGGAGGCTGCTGGGGCTTACTTCAGGGCAAGGGAACAAATGATCCCTTACACCAAGGAGGCCTTAACATGCTGAAACCCTGCAGATACAGCGGAAGCTACGCTGAAGTTTACAAATTGCTTTCAGATCCATACAAACTAGAGGCCAGCAAGGAGCATACAATCAGAGCCCCCTAAAGAATAATGGGAAATGTAGTTTATCAGCAGGCTTGCACCCTATTTCAGATGCTCCTATCACCCACCCCACCCCCGCCCCCAACCCATAACTATGACCAGCAAGGTTCCTGGTGAAGAGAGGATGTTTGCTGAACCAGTTGAAATCTAGGGGCTAGATAGATTTCCTTTGGTTGCTTTCTTAGGTTACCCTTTGAGTTCCTCTGGCAACCCAGGAATGGCATGCAAATTTAAATCACTTCTAAAAGAGAGGGATGAGGGAGGGAAGGGGAAACAGAGAGGTTTTTAAAAGGCCCACCATTTAAATTTCTAAGGAATATGATATCATGAATTTTTTAAGCAATTTGTAAACTTCAGATAGCAGCAAACTCCATGGTCCCCCCTCCCTTTTGTTGTGGATACAATACCAGCTTTGCATATATGTTGAAAGAAAGGCAGAAAGAGAAAGATAAAATAACCCTGAAGCATCCTGCCCACTACATTAGCTTTTAAAATAAAATCCATTTATATATAAATGTTGGCTTTTTTCCCAGTCTCTGTAGAAAAGCTTTTCTATATTAAACGCTACAATGAATTAAATTAACCATAATGATTTCTTTGTGAATGGAAACCCTTTTTCCTGTGTGACATGTTTTTGATCATTTTTCTCCCCAGCTACAATAACCCAGACTCCCTATCAAGCTGAAGATTTGGTTTGTTCTGCTATTGGCACAATGAAACACAATTACTCTTTGCACTTTGCTGTTCTTAAAGAAAAATAAATCATTGTTAATTGTGTGTGTGTGTGTGTGTGTGTGTGTGTGTGTGTGTGTGTGCGCCTGCCATCTTTCCCGGGCACAGGGACAGGAGACTCCTGCCAGCGCCGTCCCTTTGTTGTACCTGCAAGCGCCTGCCGGAGAGAAATCCGTTGCTCTTGGCATTTACCCGCTAAGAACAAACAATGTGCAAACTGGGAATTTCCATCCTGCTTTTCCGTCACTGAAATTTGAATCACAGCAGTAGTTTTAGAAATAATTCAATGCTACTGTGGAGCGGCCGCTCTTCTCTACATGTTCCCAGAGAGTAAACACACAAGTCAATTAACATTTATTTATTTCACTTTATTTTATTTACTTTGTGGCCAATCCTATTTGAATGCTGTGCCGGTATCACCCAGACACGAGTGCAAATCCCTAATGCAAGCCAAGGTGATGCTAGTGCACTAGTACAAGCCAAGGTGAGGGAGGAAGTGAAACAGCGGAGCCCAGAGTCATGCCCTGCTGGTGCAGCCAGTCCAGCAACACCGCCAGCATCCCTGTAAACCATGATGCCACCCAGGCATCACCACCAGCTGTGGTGGTGATGCCAGGCAGTTCCATGACAGGGGAGGGGACACATGAACCCATTGGAGCAGCCCACCTGGTCATCAGCCTGCCCCTCCCCCAACAGCCATAGTCCACATGGCACCATGTGATCCCACCTGCACCCTCCTTGACATTCTCACGGGCACCTGACAGTGTGGCCTGCTTATCCCTTTGCACCTGCCTGCCAAGTATTGTGGCAGTGAAGAAGGGGGCTGTGGAGCCAGCCCTTCCTCTCAAGCCCCTCCCTGGTTAGGTGAGGTGAGGCAGGGGGCTACTGACAAAACGACCAGTGCTGCTTGTATTTCTCTGCGGGTCTTTGCTCCTGCTGTTCCCTCTCTGCTTTGTGGGTTGGCTGTTGCTGGACGTTTCTGGTATACTGTAAGCCACCTTGATGATCCCTTGAGTGGAACCAAACAGCAGCGAACAAATCTTTCAAATAATAAATAAGGCCCAAATTCTGACCAGCTTCCCAGCCCTGACACAGCTGTGCCAATGGAGCATCTGCTGCATCCTGCATTTGGGTGGTGGTCACAGATAAAGGGATGTTTTCTCCCTTCCCTTGGAGCTGCATTACCTGGTGCTGGAAAGTTGGTTAGGACTGCGCCCTAAGTGTGCTTTTTATTTACTGATTTCTTCATTAATTCCAAGCATTACAACCCTGCTTTTCTACAGACAGTATATTTAAAGTGGCTACCCATTGGCTTACTATAGCCAGAGGGCATCAAAGTGCAAGACACAACACTAATTAAACATTTTTAAAGTATTATTAATGTTCGTGCAATGACTAGAAAGGCTGCAGATGGCTCAGCAAAACGGCATCCCTCCCTTGACTCCAGCACAGAAGGAATTCCTCTTTGAGACGGTGCTGCGTGACACACGCACACGCATCATCTAAAAGTAATAGCAAGTCTGTCTTTGTGACACAGAGCGATTGTATGTACCCAGCTCCAGGTGTTTGATTTTTTATTTTTAGTTTCTGAAAGGGGACCAGCATTTTCCCAAATCTTCCACATCTCAAATTCTGCCTTCCCAGCACATGTTAGAGTATGGAATTTTATGCAAAAAGATGCAATTTCAACATCGATTCCTGCATGGAAGGAAGCTTGGGGGATTTCCCATCATTTGCCAGAAGGCTACTGGCAGCTGTCAAGGTGTGTGTTACCAGCATGCAATTCTTCCTCCTTTTGCGAAAACCCACTGCGGTTTAGGACTCTTCTCTCCTGTGTGACAGTCACAAAACTTGCCGTGCGGGAGAGATGGTCTCACAACCTGTATGCATCCAAGTTCATGGAACAATGTGTGCTCAGAGACCCCAGGGAGCAGTCAAACTTCTAGGAAAAGATTGTTTTGTTTTGTTTTTAATCATAATTTTGAGAGTCAAAATGAATCTCAGCCATTGTCTAGGACTGTTCCGTTTAGGGCACTGCAAGACTTCAAAATGAAGGCCACATTGCGGTTTCCCTTCTAACTTGGGCTTTGCTGAGTTGTTTTCAGTGATTATCACTTTAATGAAACCTTAGAGGCAAAATGTTTCCTTCTTTGGATTTGATGCTTTTTAGATACTTGCACACAAGTTTGCATAATCCTGGCTTCTTTCACCATTTGTAATTAAAGTTCAGCCTCGGAGGAAGATGGAGAGATGGGCCGTCCCTGAGTTAGCGGGAAGAAAGGCGCGTCAGTGACAAAAGTATTCTATCCCCAGCGCGACCCACCATACAATGTGGTTTAAGGAATGCAAAAACTGGCCACATGGTTACATTTTAAAGATATGTCATAAGTTCTGCACATTTTCAGGAGATGGGAAAAATAATTTCATCACAAGGGTAGTTCAGCCAGATTTTCTTTTCTTTTCTTTTTTAAAATCTGAATTCTGGCTTTCCATTGTATTTAAATGTGCCTGATGGTCTGCTCCTTCAGTAGGTGTCCAAGGTAATATCTTACCTCTTAGATTCACGATCAGTGTAATGAATGGTGTTTTTTTTTTTCTGTTTTCTTTTTAAAAATGGCACCCTAAAGAAGTGCCATTTAGTGGAGAATTAACGCGTGGACTGAAAGCGCTTCATTCTGAAAATCCCACTGAGGACTTTTTGCTTAAAACGAAGATTGGCCAGTGTTCCTGCAAGTATAGATTTTTCTGTTCTTGCTGGAGTAATAAGGCAATTATGGAAGGAGGGAAGAAAAGATGAGCCGCGGTTCTTTGCAGGAGTCATGTGCTTGGCACGCAGGATGGATTTCAGTTCAGTTCAGCACCAGCCCCTCGGTTGCAATTCCCCCTTCAGAAAAACTGCAGGAGAGACCAAAAATGGATACAGATGATACCCTGGAGAGGAGGAGAGGGGAAGAAAACAGAAATGAAAACAACTTTTTCTTAGGCTTCACATTTTCCTCCACCACACAGGGTTACCCAGTATCCATCAGAGTCACAATCACTCCCTCTGCGTAACAAGCTGGCAAGCCCCAAGTGCCAAAACTCCCTTTCTGTTTAGGGAGCAGACAGGGGAAGGGGTCAGCTGCTGTGCAACCCAGAATGCCACCTGACGCTGCCTGGGGCCCACCTCCTCTGCACAATCACACAGACGCACAAAAGCAGCCACTGATTGCTGTCCTTGTGCGGTTCCTTCAGTAGCCTGAGTGCAGGACTTCCAGGCTGATTTAAAGGGACTGTCCTTTGTGTGGTCCTGCCAATCAAACCCGAAGTCCTGCATTTCCGTGTTTAAAGAAATGGTGCCTGGAGCGAGGCAAAGAGGCGGGCAAGACACTTCCTGCTCACACTGAGTCGCTGGGAAGCGGATCAGTGCAGGTTGCAGCAGGCTGGAGGGAGGCAGTCTCGGGGTGAAGGGTACCCTGAATTCATTGCCCCCTTGCCCCCCACAATCCCCCACTGATGCAGTCTGCATCACCACACCAAATGGATGGCTGCTCCAGAAGCAATTCAGGTGGGGGCACAGGAGCGGAGGCACTAGAGGGGTGGGGGCCATCACACCTCTAACTGGCAAGGATCCTTTCAAGCAGCTGAAAATGCAGCCGCAGCCCAGAGGCATAAGAACATAAGAACATAAGAACATAAGAACAGCCCCACTGGATCAGGCCATAGGCCCATCTAGTCCAGCTTCCTGTATCTCACAGCGGCCCACCAAATGCCCCAGGGAGCACACCAGATAACAAGAGACCTCATCCTGGTGCTCTCCCTTACATCTGGCATTCTGACTTAACCCATTCCTAAAATCAGGAGGTTGCGCATACTCATCATGGCTTGTACCCCATAACGGATTTTTCCTCCAGAAACTCGTCCAATCCCCTTTTAAAGGCATCTAGGCTAGATGCCAGCACCACATCCTGTGGCAAGGAGTTCCACAGACCGACCACGCGCTGAGTAAAGAAATATTTTCTTTTGTCTGTCCTAACCCGCCCAACACTCAATTTTAGTGGATGTCCCCTGGTTCTGGTATTATGTGAGAGTGTAAAGAGCATCTCCCTATCCACTCTGTCCATCCCCTGCATAATTTTGTATGTCTCAATCATGTCCCCCCTCAAGCGTCTCTTTTCTAGGCTGAAGAGGCCCAAACGCCGTAGCCTTTCCTCATAAGGAAGGTGCCCCAGCCCCGTAATCATCTTAGTCGCTCTCTTTTGCACCTTTTCCATTTCCACTATGTCTTTTTTGAGATGCGGCGACCAGAACTGGACACAATACTCCAGGTGTGGCCTTACCATAGATTTGTACAACGGCATTATAATACTAACCGTTTTGTTCTCAATACCCTTCCTAATGCTCCCAAGCATAGAATTGGCCTTCTTCACTGCTGCCGCACATTGGGTGGACACTTTCATCGACCTGTCCACCACCACCCCAAGATCTCTCTCCTGATCTGTCACAGACAGCTCAGAACCCATCAGCCTATATCTAAAGTTTTGATTTTTTGCCCAGTTCCCCAGTGGAAACCGCAAGGCAGCTCGTAAGACGGAGCACTAGGCAGCAGCCACTGTGTGGGGCCTGTGGGGACTGCAAATTCCCACCCCACTTTTCAGTACTAGGGGGTGGGGCGGCCAGGACATGCAAGCGCCAATGGACAGAAGCCCCAATGCAAGCAGAGGCTGCTGCTGAGGCACCGGGAAGGAAGGGTGGTGTTTGCAAGTCACCTGGATCACCAGGCCAGAACGGCCAGGGGTTCTTCCTGGATGTCCACCCCACCAGCCACTGCTGACCTACTTCCGAGTGCTGGTCTCCCCACAGCTGAGACGTGCGTCAATCCCAGGACGTAGCCAGAGGAGCTGAGCACGTGGGTCTTGCTTGTGGCTGCAGTCATCTCACACACACTGCTGTGTGAGAAGGCAACTCCCAGGCAACCAGAGCTGCAGGCAACGGCCTCCTGAACCCTCCATTTTGCGATGCCCCAGGCTGGTGGGAAGGTCCTGCAAAAGTGCCCTCTGCACAGACTTTGCCCACGTGAAGTTCACCTGACTCCGGCAGCGCTGAAACCGCTCCTTCGGCCTGGGTTTGGCCTCAGAGGGCAGCAGCTGTTTTTACGCGTCCCTGCTGCAAGCAAGAGATACCAGTGCTGCCCTCAGAGCTTTAATTTGGATGATTTAGGGAGCTTTTATTCCATTTAAGGCCATTCACCATTGCAAAGAGGCTCCGAGCCAAGAATCAATTACCCACTTCTAGTCGGAAAGGCGCAGGTAGGCGGAGGCGGCCATCTTTTCTCTCTAATTAGGTTCTTTGCTCTGCGCCTCCCGAATCTCTGATAGGAGAGGCGACGCTTTGCATCCATAAGGGTGGTGGGTTTCAGAGGGAGAGGAATGTGCCAAGAACTGGAGGGGCTGGGGGGCAAATGTCATTGCGAAGGGGGCAATGGAAGCCCCAAGGCAGGCTGGTCGAGGAACATCCGGTAGAAAGTGATTTGCACCAGCAGGGAATGGAGCTGTGAGGCCCCAGAGCCAGTCTGGCCTCCACTGTTTATTAAGATGAAAAAGCACCCAGAGCCTGGACACTAACTAATGCGCAGTTGTCAGAAGAGGCGACGAGGATGATAAAAGGGGGGCACATGGGGCTCCCCATGGTTAGCAGAACTGCGAGAGTGTTTGTTATCAAGCGGACAGAGAGAGGGAAAGGGGGAACAATGTAGCAGGATGATGAATGGGGCAGTGGGGAGGAGGAGGATGTGGGGGGTGGGGTTTCAAGGGCCTGCTCAGAGCTTTTCAACCTGGTATCTCACTGGCTGAGTAACAAAAAGAGAAGCACAGCCAACGTCTCTGGAAAGAGGAGTGAAAAAGACCCCAATGAGAAGATTAGAGCCAAAAGCATCCCAATTACAAATTGGTTCCCATTTTTCCCCCTCCAGCCTGACTTAATGTTTTCAGTGTGTCTTTGATTAGCTCAGCTCTTTTATTGAGCCCCTTTCCGCATCCACCGTCTCTCCGCTGTTCGGCTTTGGAAACTTGCAGTGTCGGATTCACCGTCGCGGAGGGGGAAAGGGGGAGACTGAAATCCTGGAAAGGTGTGTCTGGCTGGTGACAGAGATTTCTGCGGCTGATGCTTGAGCTCCCCTTCTATTGAGCTTCAACAGGGGGTCAAGAGGCACAAGGCGTCCCAGAGACACTTTGACATCAGCTTGGTTGTGGAGAGACCGCACAGCAGGCAGGTTGTTTGTGGACTATTGGCCTTCACTAGCCAGGTCCAACCAAGCCCAACAGCACCAGCCTGCCAACCTGCTGGGATTGATTGGGCATCACCCGACCAGGTCCAAGAGAAGGTTGGGAGTTCAGCTGGTCATAGTCTACCCAATGCAAAGGTCCATTGCCTGCATCATCTACCCTGCCTTCAGTCAAGCCCAAAGATGCTTGGGTGTTCTCCTGCCTTGCTCCCTCTGAGAACACAATTGTGTGTGGCCAAATTCTACCCACATCCAAGGGATCCAAGCCAAACTCTACCCACCTTCAAGAGAGGTGCCAACTCTCTGAGCTGACCTTGGAGTAAGTACCAGTAAAGTGAAATTTGAAAGCACTGGAGAATCATTTTGCCTTTCTGTTTCCCTGCAGTCATTTGCTTGTGTTTTTGCACCTGGGCACTGCAAACCCCATTTTCCAGGCCTCCTTCTCCTTGCATTATCCAACCCTCCCCTTATGCAGCTTTGCATCTTAACTCTTCTCTACCTATGTTTGGTTGAACTCAATCAGAGCTATGTCCAAGTCCTCCTCAGTCCTGGACTGCATGCTAAACGTAGGATTTGGGGCATTATCTGCAAGCAGGAGGGAAACTTCCAAGGATGAATCCCATTCCTGGCTCTGTCCTCAGCCCAGCAGTGGGCTCTACCACCAGTTTAGGTTCTGGAATAGTGGCAGGTCAAGCAAAGGGAAGGAGGCAGCAGCACCAGCAGCTCCCCACACCTCTGGTCTTCAAGAGGAGTGTTGGTGTCAGAGGCTTTCAAGCCCCCATGTTGTCTCTCACCAGCAGTTGGAGTCAGACCTTCCCCCTTCCTGTTTACTTCTGGCTCTCCTGACAAATCACAGTTTTAAAAATCCTTTTATTTTTTTCCCCCTAATGTGACTGCATAAACATCTGCACCTGCCCATCAAGACTCATGAACTGCCTTCTGCATTTCTGCTGGGGTTTGGGGGCCAAGAAAAGGGAGACCTCTGGTTTGGCATTCTCTGTTTGTCTGTATCTCCCCTGGACACTGAAGGGGTGGAGCTGCATTTGATAGGCGTGTTCAGGACACCATTCTTTGTCCCAAGGTAAGCACCAACTGAACACCCACATCTGTTTGGGGAGGGGAGGGAAGCAGAACTTACTGTAATGCCACATAGTCCTTGAGCTGGGATATCATCAAGAAATTCAATATGCACATTCATGATTAACACCACTACACACACACACACACACACACACACACACACACACACACACACACACACACACCCCTTGCCTGAGAACTTAGAAAACTCCATTCGAGAAGGCAAGACTGGGCTGGATGGGTTGATGTTCCGCTCAGTGAGGCAGCGTGATACGTTCACGTGTTGGCAGTGAGCTTTCCATTGCTGTTGTATCAGCTTTGTGAAGGCCATCGCTGTGTGCCTTTCATGGTCGCTGTAGCAACCTTCCTCGAGTGTGTCAAGGTTAACACTCATTTCATACTGCCGCCCAGAAGTCTACATCTACGACCAAAGAAGTGCCACTTCACTTCACTTACGCTGGTGCTTGCGCCCAGGTGGACAGAACTTGGAGAGCCGAGGTAAGAGCAACTCGATGACGTACGTGGAAGGCCGAGGCTGAGGGAGCGAAAAGCAGTGACTCAGCATTGCACAGATCTGGGGGTGGGGGAGCCAGTAGGGCTAATAAATGAGATTGTGTTTTATAGACCTCCAGAGTCACTCTTAATAGTAGTAAAAACCTCCCAAAATTCAAAAACTGCCACAGTCTAATCCCTGTTTGGGGGAAACTATCCCTGGGCAATCCCAGCCCTTATTTATGTCTTTCGAAAATACCTTGTGAAAATGTTTAGGACCCAATCCTAGCCAATGTTCCAGCACTGATGGAGCTGCAGTGCAACCCCAGGGTAAGGGAACAAATAAGAAGACCTCTGTGGTTGGCCCCCACCACAGGATGCAGTGCACACCCCATTGGTATGGCTGCATCCCTGCTGGAAAGCTGGCTAGAACTGGGATCTGCAGAAGGCTGTGGCCTGCTTGGCACTTGCCAGGTCCTCTCACCCCCAGCGAAAGGGGGATGTGTGAGGAGCAGGAGGACAGTGACTGGGCTGGACCACTATTGGAATGTGGCAACCATTTCCCCTTTGTCTTTGGGGAACGCCTGTGGATCACGAGCAGCTTCTCAGGAGCTCCTCAGTGAGGTGATCGGTGATGTTGGGCAAGCCTTGCAGGACGATAGCTAGCTGACCACGGCTACAATATTTTGCCCTGCAATGCTGCTTTCACAGGTGTTCTGCCAGATTCCCAGTCCAAGCTCTGCCTGGAGAATTATGCCCACTTTTAGCTAATTGGCACCCCTTTTTTACCCAAGAATGACCCTGGTTCTGCCCTGCAGTACTGCTGGACCCCACCACCAGGTAGCTCGCCTGTTTAACCTACAGAGGTCATCCTTCCTGCTAGCAGCCTCCCACCACTACAGCAGCCCCTTGGTCCTCAGCAGGTCTTGGGCACAGCAGCCAAACAGTGTCTCCAGTAGTTTCTGCTCCAGCAGCTTCCAAAGCCCATTCACACATCAGTCCATCAGCAGTTCCAGCAGCCCATTAGCCATCAATTCCTCAGTCCACTAATCCTGTCTCCCCTTCCTCAAGCTTTCCTCCTTCTGTTACCCACAAAGCCTTCCTGCTGCAGGTGCTCCTTATATCCCTGAGGGCCCTATTGCCTTCAAGTGGCTGCAGCTGTGCAGCACACTCTGCTGGGTGCCCAGGCCTTACCCTTAAAGGGGCCACAGCTGACACCACAGCCTACCTCCTTGCCAGTTCTACCGAGATTCCTATACAACAGGTCAGTGCTGGCTGCATTTGGAGATACACTCTGTTCACACAGGGGGTGCAAAGGCTTCCGCAGAGTCCTGTCTGAACTGACTGGGAGCCTCGAATATGCTCAGCATCATTTCCCCGACAGGCACTTTCCTGTGAGAACAAGGTTCCATGGATTTCAAAAAATGCAGTGCCCTCCATTCAATTCATGTTGCCACTTTAGTGTAAGGTCAGCTCTCCCTATTTGGACCCACAAGGAGCCCAGCCAGGGACACTGGTGAGGGAATAAGCCAGGCTCCAAGAGGAGCACATTCTGACTGCCTTCATTCTGCCTGGCCTGGTTCAGAAGCCCAGGGAGAAGCAGCAGGCCAGACGTGGCCACCTTGTTATCCGCTTTCTTTCTTCCCCTCCGTACCCTTTTCCAGATGCTTCTAAATTCCCAGATGCTGCCACAACAAAGTATTTTGCATTTTTAAAAAACTTTTTTTCTTAAAAAAGAAAAGAGCATAATTGGGTAACTGAGAATAATGACTAAAACACTGCAATAAATCATGTGTACACCTGGCTTAGAAGCAGAGCTGGAACGGGAGGGGAGGATGTGAGAAAAGTGCTTCTTCCCTCATTAATGAAGAGCGCAGGACCCTCAGTGGAAAAAAAATGGGCTCTGGAATCAGCAAAATCTGCCCCCTGCTCTCTCCCGGTGTCTGGGCATTTTCTTCCGTGTAGCCAGGCTTGGGGTGACATGAACTAACTCTGCGCGCCTATGGATAGAAAGCATGCAAAGAGTTAAGGTATAAGACATGTCCTTGCACTGGTTCCTCGACTCCTAAGTTGTCTTAGACAAGCCTTATGGCTTGTTTGGGACACTACTCAGTCGTGACTTGTGCTGGCCAATAGAGTGCTCTGGACTGCACTCCATATAAGATTGATAAGTAAGATGACTGTCAATGAGGTGAACTCTGTATGTTCGTGTGTGTGTTTATATGTATATTGCATGTGCATGTATGTGCAATGCACGTGTATGTGTGGGCTCTAGTACTGCTGCCACCACTTTCTCCCCACGCTACTCAGAATCCTCCTCTTGAGCAGTTGCGAACAGGCTGCGAAGTCAAACAAGGACTTTGAGTACCTCCGTTCACCAGGGAAAAGTTCTAGGGGCCAGAAGCCACGTTAGTCTCTTGCAAAGAGACTTGTTAAAAAAAAGGTGAGCCCATTTATTTCAGCGGAAACTTTAGTGGGCCACAGTTTTCTCCACTTTAAGAGGGGCAGTTCCTGTTCTCTGATCTACATCTTCCAAATCTCTGCCCTTACTTTTTCTCCTCTTTGCAGAAAGGTTTGTTAAAATGTTGTGAGGAAGAGAGAGCAGCACGCAAGCTCCATTTCTTTGAGCCATTCTGGAGTACTCTCCTCTTCCTCCTACCACTCATGAAAGTCCTGGTCTGGTTTGAAATGCTGGAGGATTGTTTGGCGTCATTTATGTTTTTAATTGTTGAATTCCTGTACAGTTCCTTTCATTTCTGGTTGCCTACATTACACTTTTAGTCCTTTTTTTAGCAGGGGGAGAGTAACTGGCCCATCTCACCCCAGCACTGTCTGTTCTAGTGGCTGTCTGCTGGTATTCTTTTGCATCTTTTTAGATTGTGAGCCCTTTTGGGACAGGGAGCCATTTAGTTGTTTGATTTTTCTCTGTGAACCGCTTTGTGAACTTTTGGTTGAAAAGCGGTATATAAATATTGTTAATAATACTGTTAATAATAGTCAGATGTGGCAGTATGGTAGACCTTGTCGCTGAGATCTAGTGCCACAGATGAGAGTAAATGGATGTGGCCGACTGATGGTTTAGCCAGGCTAGCAAAGGAGCATTGTGTTGGGGGGGACGGGACTGCAGCAATAATGTAAACCCCTGAAGATCCGTGACTTGGGAGGAAGGCATTTCCTGCTGTTACGGTTTTTGGAAACATGGGCTGGAGTAGTGTGAACAGAGAGGGTGCCAGTCCCACTTTTTCCTGTTCTTCATCGGTGTGGGGATGAAGGGAAACTCGGGATGGAAACAGAGGGTGCCGGAGCAAGGACGGATTTGGGAAAGATTGCAACAGTCTTCCCGAAAGGGCTGACGCATGGTGTGTCTGCTTTGCAGCTGGCTGATCCATTATCTTCTACATATGTTGCAAAGAAATTGTTGGCAGGCGGACATTGTAAGAGGAGGAGGAGGAGATGTCAGTGGAGTCTGGGGGTGCCTCAGTGATTGTTCATGGCGGGAAGGGGAAAGAGTGGCCACCTAATCCTAGCAGACCATCTCTGTTGATTGCTCACTTTGAGCAGCCTCTGTTCCTGTGCTCACGTTTAACCGCAGGGCTTTTTCGTAGGGTCTGGGCTGGGTATCTCCTCCCAAATCCTTTAACTCAGTACAGTAATAGCTTGTTACGTGAACAATCATTTTTATGAGCTTTCACTTTAATGGGGTGTGCAAATCCATACCTGTAAATTCAAGAAACAAACATAATTTTGATTATATGAGATTTCAGCTTTACAAGAACTGAGCCCGACAACTTCTTGCATCTTCTTGAGTGCCAGTTTGAGTTCCCAGCAGTTTCCTGCATAGCACATGGAACTGAATGCCATACTGTTTACTGCATGTATCAGTCCTGCACTGTGTCTTGTGTTCACTGAAAACTATGCAAGCCAGCACACCATCAGAGATGACCCAGAACTTTTACTGCCTTCTTTGCTGCGACATCATATTTTTGTCTGCTGAAATGCCCAGATCTTTTTCATACATGCCGCTGCTCAGACAAGTATCCTCAATCTTATAGATGTGCTTCTAGTTTTCCTTACACAAAAGCAGAAATTGATATTTATCATTTTGCTTGCATTTGCCCAGTTTTTCATCCTGTCAGGATTGACTTGGATCCTGCTTTTCTCATCTAGGGTATTAGCTGCTACTCCCAGCTTGGTATCATCTGCAAATTTGATGGGCATCCCCTCATCCACTCCATTTATAAAGCTAGTGAACAGCACCAGGCCCAAGACAGAGCCCTGAGGCACTCCACAAGCCACTGCCCTCCAGGAAGATTTGTTGACGAGCACTCTTTGGGTACAGATCCAGCCAAAAGTTACATCATGCAGCCCACAAATCTTCCCAGTTTGTCCTCCAGGGTGTTGTGGGAACCTTCTTGAAAACCTTATTGAAAGGCTGACCAGACGTATTACACCCAATGCACCACCTTCCTGGTCTGTCATGCTAGTCACTCTATCTTAGAAGGAGATAAGGTATGTCTGGCAAGACCTGTTCTTGAGAAGACGCTGCTGGCTCTTAGCAATCACTACTGTCCTGTCACAGACAGACTTGTAGGTTTGTCCACACCTTTCCAGGTATGAACATCAAACTGCCTGCTCAGTAGTTCCCTAGATGTTCTTTTTCTTTCTTTTCTTGAAGATAGAAAAAAAAGGTTCACCTCCAGTCTCTAGCATTTCCCACATTCTCCAGGAGCAGTTCTCACAGATTATACTCTGAGATAACATCTACCCGTTCTTTGAACACTCTATGATGTAGCTCAGGGGTGCTCACACTTTTTTGGCTCGAGAGCTACTTTGAACCTCAGCAAGGCCCGGAGATCTACCAGGGGGGAAGGAAGCATCTGACAGACACCCCCTTTAATGTATGGAGCCCCTGCTGGAGTCTAGTCAGTTTCGTCAGTTTTGTTGCTGCATGCCTGAAGAGCAGCTAAAGTGTCAGTTTCAGTTTAGTGTCAGCTAAATATGTCAGTTTCGTCTACTCACTAGACGAAACTGACATATTAACAGTTTGGAGAGACAGGGCTCCGCGATCTACTCATTTTGCCTCGCGATCTACCAGTAGATCACGATCCACCTATTGAGCACCCCTGATGTAGCTCATCTGGCCCCAAAGATTTACACTCATGTAGAGCAGCTGAATGATCAGAAAACACATCCTTACCTACCTTAGGCAATGTTTTCCTCACTCCTTCAGGTGTTCTACTCTCGCTAGGTCAAAAGCATCTCATTTGCAGGAGAGAGCAAAGGTCAAGTAGGATTTGAGCAGTTCCGCCTTCTCTCCATCACTTGTTTGCATTTCACAATGGAGTGGATTTCTTCTTGGTTGCTCCAGAGGGCAGGAACATTAAACAGTAAATGGATTCAAATTACAAGAGAGATTGTGATAAAGCATGAGGAAGAACTTCCTGATGCTACAAACGGTTCAGTAGAGAAACAGTCTGCCTTGGAAGTTGGTGGGCTCTCCGTTATTGGAGGTTCTGTCAGATAGAACTAGGATTCTTCACTTCTGTTCTGAACTGTAACCTCATTATGTTAATCACAGATACTTCCGAGGACACACAATCTCAGTTCTGACCTTTCTTGTGACATATCAATAAAAGGTCATCTTTTAATGAACAGATTGGGGCACTCTATGATCTCCTTCAGTGCAGCGCAAACACCCTCTGACTTGCAGGGGGGCAAGAGCATCCCTGTGCCAGCCGGGGATATCCTTGAACTGCTGTCAGGGCTCAGTGCTGATGCCTGCCCTTTTCTCACCCCCCCCCAACTTGTGGAAGGATTTCCCCCCCCCCCCACAGTTCTTTAGATCCACTGACAGTCTACTGCATGATGGGGATGGTGGCCTCTAGTGAAGCCCCAGTGTTTTTCTTGCACTTGCCCCAAACCAGACAAACGTGGGTGGACAAACTGCTGCTGGAAGCCTCCTGCCAAAAGGAACCCTTTCACCTTATACTGCACTGCATGGTAAGCCTCCTGTGAACCTAAGAAGCCCCCCCCCCACACACACACACACACAGAGGCACTCCTTTTAAGTGTGGAGCCAGCCCTGCATGAGAGACCTTCCAAATGAGGCTGTATTTGATCACTCTATACCAGAACTGCCCAGTACATAACAGCCCATCAAACCAAATGGAGCCCACCTGGGAGGTTTCTCATAACCCCCCCCCCCCCAAAAAAAAAAATAAATAAGAAAAATAAAAAAAATTGGACTGTGCTGAAGACATGAGCCTCGCCTACCCTGAGTCAAGCTACGGACTCATCTCCTTAGCCTGGAGTCCTGGGAAGAGGCCTTCCCACGCCAGGCTACCCGATCCTTTAATTGGAGGTGCTGGAGATTGGAGCCCGGACCTCCCATGTGCACAGCAGGTGTTCCGACACTCTGCGCTGGCTCCGTTCCCACACGGCTGCTTGGCACACGGGTTGCAGAGGCTTGTCCTGCCCACTTGATCCCAGAGGTGCTATCAGTCTCCATGAAGACCCAGGCAATTTCCTGCGCAGCCTGACCTCTGCTAATTGTAATGCCAGAGGAATGCTGGAAACCAGTCCCAGAGCTCTCGCTGACCTTGCAGGGAAGTGCTTGTTCCCCTGAAAGTGTCTCCCCTCTGTCATGAATATGTACAGTTTAGGCCTAGTAGCATTGCAAGGCCTGAACCAAGTAACCCAGTAACACAGAAGGGGCTTGCAAGGGGCTTTCATCCTAGCTGCTAAGAATTTACAATTCAATGGAAGGTGATTATGTAGCACCTAGGCAGCCAGAAAGACGCCCATCAAGGATGGAATGCAGCTGCAGATCTCCAGGGGGAGGGAAGAACTGAGAGGGCAAGTTTCCAGTCCCACTTCCGGAGGACAGGGTCTTTGTTCCTTGTCTCTGAGTGAGAGAGGTGGTGGGTGCACATCCTGCCCCACCAGGACCATGTGGCCTCTTAGGTAACTGAGGATCTACAAAAGAAGCTGACCCAGGTGAGAGTCAGAGGTTAATAGAGTTAGCCAGTTAGCTTTGTTGTTTTATGCTGATTTGTTTCCTAGAAGTTTTTATGCCTCTAGCATTTGCTGCCTTTTGTAACTTTTTGTAACCCTATGTATTTAATAAAGTAGAAAATTTTTTTACCATGTTGGTTCATTGTCTGTTGGGGACAAAGGTTCAGAATCCTGCCTAGCCGTTCAGCAAGCTACCAAAAATCCTCATTGTGGACTAGAAACTTGAGGACTGAGACTTTAAGTAAAGAAAGTGCTCAGTGCCTACAAGGGATATAGTTAAGCCTAGAGGGTCTCGGTTTCCCTGGACTGAGGCACTGGCTCTTACAGGGTGGTGGCAGTACTACCGAACAAGGATCTTTGAGGGCTCTAGGGTTCAGAACCAACAACTCTGAGCACCCAAAACCCTGGGAGTGAGACCCAAGTGTACAACACCCTCACAGCTCATTCAGAGGAGCTGCACTGAGATGGCCTTGCTTCCTTCCAATCGTGCTACTCATTCCCTGGCCTGCCATTTTCTGCCGATTGATGCTTAGCCTGGAAGGGGTGCTGTGCAAAGGCTGTGGTTTAGGATGAGGGTAGGAGAGGTTTGTGACAATGCACTACTGAAAAGGCCCCAAGGTGCTGAATGTCTTCTCTTAGCCAGTTATCAATCCCTGGCCTCCTCCCATAAGCCCTGGTCCCATGTGCTCAGGGTAATGGCTGCCTCAAACTCTGCCCATGTGGAGGATGCCTGAGCCCCAAAGTTGTGACAACATCAGAGGAGAATGTGCATTTCCAACCCCCCCCAGCAAGATCCGCCCCCCTTCTGGGAAACCGTTGTTATCCAAATGCCAAGCCCAGAGTCTCTCCTGCAAGTTCATTTCAAGAATTTGCTGTGGAGCTGAGCAGCGTCAGGCGTGGACGACAAAGGGCAGTCACGGCTTGCGTGCAGAGCATGTCAAAGGTAGGTTGACAGCGGCATCTAGACCCAAATCTCTGCCTGCGGATAATCTCACTGGTAGCTGCAAAAAGGGCAGGATTAGGGTTCATCTACACACTGGTGGAGTTGGAAATTCACCCCAGCTGATTTTCTGCCAGAATTCCTTTCATTGTGCATGTACAGAACAATAAATGCTCAATCCAAGGGCATTCCTGAGGGCATCTCCCACACCTACAGATGGTTGAAATCCACAGCATAAGGCGAAGGTGGAGAAAAGGCAAAATGCAGGAAAGAGACTTAAGGGCGGTTGCCACATCGAGAGGTGCTCGTCTCTGCAGAAGGCAAAGTGGAGCAGCACCAGCTGGGAAAAGAGGGGCTGGGCGTCCACCATCTGGTGCTGTGATATTGGCAGGCCTGCTGAGTCATACATTAGCATTTTCCCCTTCAGGAGAATTATTTCTGGAGATGAACGAGGGTGTGACTCTTGTAATCCTGGGCCCTTGCACAGCAGTCAAAGTCCTTCGTGTGTGCTGACTTGGTCATCTTTGCAGCCAGTCCTGGTGGGCAGGTCTGCCTAATTATCCCCATATTGGAGGGAGGCAATGTCAAGGCAGCGCGGGCGGTTCGCCAAAGGTTACCTGGCAAGTTCACGGCTGAGGTGAGACTCTAATTACATCTCTCCGCCTCTCTGTTGCACAAGCTCCCAGCTCTGCATGCGAGATAGAGCCGGACTCCACACTGATGCAAGCACATGTTAAACGTCTCGGAACACTGTAGGGCACTTCTAAATGGTAAATGTGAACACTGCTAAGAGCCACGGAGGCTTCCAGACATAGATGACAACAGAGGCATTAACCACAAATTGACATGCCCATGTGGACAGATTGTAATCTCGCTCAGGCACACATGTAGGCTATTAAAACTTCATTCCCGCTCCGTCTCCTTCCCGTTTTCTGTTTTCTAAGCGATGCTGAAAGCCAAAGAGATTAGCCAATCATAGACAAACACACACCACAAAAGCAGACTTCAATGGGGTTCGCAGAGAATGGCGGAGCACATGAAAGAGAACAGACAGACGCTGTCCGTGTCATCCTGGGTTAATTTGACCACAGATTAATGCTGTCGCTCTGGATTGTTATGGAAATTTGCTCGTTTAGCTCATTCCAAGCAGTTCAATCCTTGGAATCAAAGCACAGGGGGGCGGATTCCATCCCATCCTCCAGCAAGCCCTGTGGGTGTTTCTAAACAAGGCCAGCTAGGCGCACTTGGAGGAAGGCTTTGTGGTTCGGCAGCACCTTGTTCAGGTGCAAGCAAAAGTCATGTCCACCTTGGACTTATCATGCAAAGAGGAAAGAGTAGCCTGTCCATTGACAGCAGGACCAGGCATCAAATTTTGTCTACAGCAAGATGTGAGACGCACTGAAAGAGGCCTGTCCGTTGCATGTATTTCAAGGAGAGCTAAAACAATTGAGTGAATGGAATCTGTGTGTGTGTTTCACAGTCTCGTCTTATAAAAGCTCACTCAACTCCCACCTCATCACTTATTAGTTTCTTCAGTTTGCAAAAATTGTTTGGCTTTGTGGTCAAACTCCCCGATTTCTTCCCCTGTTTTAACTTGTTTGGGGCAGGAAAAGAGTTTCTTATCTGTTCAAAGAAGGGGGTGGGGGGAGCTGGGGCAGCTCACACACTCATGCACCTGCCCCCCCCCCCAGTCATCCATACGGGGTGCGTGCATGAATGTACAGCATTTTGGAAGGGCTTCAGGCCACCTGGGACCATGCGCTGCCACTGTTCTCCCACTGCATGGTACTTTTGATGACATGCACGAGAGGTAATTTATGTCATTCAAGCAATTTGGGATGAGAAGGGCAAGGCTCCCCATGGCTCTCCTCTCCGCCCCCCTCACACTGATTGTATTTATTGCACTGAAATGCTACTTCTCTGCCTTCGCCAAGGCACCCACAGGGCTTCGCACATTCACATGCCAAAATGTTATGGAACATGAAAAGCAGGCTGGTCTGAGGCCCTGGATGTTTTACCAGGATGGGAGGGGCCTGCGAGGACAGCCCGTTCCTTTCAAACTTGTTTCTATGGTGACAAGCCTAACAGGGATGTGTGTGTGAGTCCACACCAACTCAGCACAAGCATGAAATTTGCTAGCGGCCAAAGGATTTGGCACCCTCAGAATCGGGGTTTTCACTCACACCCACGCATTCCCACAGCTACGTGCTTGAACACTGGGAAGCACGAGTGACAAGTGGGTTATAGAAGTCACTGAACTCCACTTTCCATGGTGCTGAAATTCCCTGTTAGTTCAAGACAAGGAGGGCCCAGGCCACCCGTTCCTAATACAACAGCACAAGCGGGAGGCGACCATGAGCAGAGCCTGCTTTGTTTTACGGCCAGAGTAGATGAGGTGGCCGTGGCATGTCCCTCCCGTTGCTGAGCCAGCCTATCCAGGAGCAGCCACCCAAATGGGGGCAGATCTGCTAGTATGCACTTCCAAGATTAATTTAAAGAACTACCACTGCTGTGGCTGCCATTCCTCCCCTTCACCCACCTGTCCTCTCAGGAAAGCTACCAGGTGGGCAAGCAGAGGGGCAGAGTGTGGTGAGGCAGAGTGTGGCAATTCACAGCCCCCCACCTTCAGCTCCAGCACCGCCCCCTTCTTTTTGCTCTGTGCAGTCTTGCTAGACATAGACAGGATGAGTGGAGCAAAAGAAAAGAGCCAATGCTGGAGCTGGAAGTGGGAGGGGGGGCAAGACAGACTCCAGAGGACCATGAGCCACCTATTTTTGCCCCCCCCAGCTGAGGGTGAGGGTGAGGAGGCAGACGCAATGCCCACCCTCTTCACTCTAACAAGTTCCTTCAGTCCCACAAACTGTATGTTTTGATCATCATACAATAAGATCTGTTCTCAACAACAGAGGCAAGTCTTGGAATATGTGAAGAAAGACACGCCTCTGAGCAGGTAAAGAGTGACTCTCCCTTGCCACTCATGTGATCGCTCAGGATTAAGAGAGGTGCACCTGTTTGGGAGGTCACTGCCGCCTGGTGAAAGATTCTTCGTCCTGCAGGTCGCCATTGCTACTTAGTGCACAAAACACTCAGAGCCTTGGCGATGGGTCATGCTTGCCCTGGTGCTGCTCCTTCCAGCCTGCCAGTCCCCTTCCTAAAGGAAAATCATCCCCTGTGCAAAAGGGCCTGGTGCTCTTCCCCACAGTCAGAAATGGCCACATCTGACTTAAATGCATTTTCATTTTCCCACAAAGGAAGCAGCAATTGCACGGCTTTCACCCAGGACAAAGACTGTCGATGATGCGCTCTCTGCTCGCAGAGCATCCGCGGCCTCGTGATTTATACAGAGCCTCAGTGTGTATCTCACATTTCTGTGTAAGAGCTAAACACTCTAATCGCCGCAGCTATTACTGTCATCACGTTTGAGTCATACTTGTGAGATTCAATCTAGCCAGGGCTGGTTGTGTGATTTTATCAGCGCGTGTGTCTGCCTGACGGAGGGGTCTTTCTTCTCCTCCATTCATCCCTGGGTGTCTCAAGGACTGTTCTCTGAGCAGCAATTCACGTCGCCTTCAGTCGTCAGCAAAAACAATCAAGCGCCCATTTTTTTTTCCTTTAGCTTGGAAATCAAAATGCTAAACGAGATCATAACATCATAAACAAGAAAAATGGAGACAAATTGGAGAGAATTCAGGCAACAGCAACACGGATGATTAAGGAGCTGCAGAGACTGACTTACGGGGAAAGATTAAAAGAACTAAATATGTGGCGCTTGACTAAACTGCCAAACGCAAGGCTAATAATTCTTTCGGAGGGTCTGAAGGGATGCTGGGAAAGAGAGAGCCGCATTAAGAGATGTGGGAGATGCACTGGAATATTGGCATTGGGGTCGTTGGTTGGGGTCTGAAATGGGTCTGAATTGGTTCAAAGCTGCTTTTCAGAATTGCAAAGCCCTTGATCCTGTGGCCATTTCACACATGCAGCTGAGTCTGAATTCAACATGACCTTGGCAGGGTCCACTCCACACCAACACAATGAAGTTCAGTGGAGACAAATGTAAGATCCTTCATGTAGAAACAAAAAATCAGAAGCGCAAGTAGAGCGTGTGGAGGGAAGGTGTGGAGGGAGGGCAGCAGCATGTGCAGACCTGGTCTAGGTGTTTTAGACCAGCAGTTGAAGATGAACCACCCCCTCCCCGAAAAAATGCACTGCTGGGCTGCATTAGCAGAGGCACAGAGACAAGAACATTTTGCTCTATACAGCACTAGCTACTTGTCAATTATCACCTGGAACCCCGAGTCCAGTTTTGAGCCCCACATTTTAAGGACATGAATGAGCTGGAGCAGATTCAGAGCAAGGCAGCCAGGATGGTGGAGGATCTGGAGACTGAGTCCCATGAAGAACTGTTAAAAGAGCTTGGCAGGTTTAACCTGGGGAGCAGTCAACTAAAGGGAGACACGAGAGCCGTCTTCAAGTGCCTGAAGGGCTGACGTGCACAAAAAGGGGAGGACTTGCTCTCTGTGACTCTGGAGGGCAGGACTAGAACCAGTGTGTTGAAACCAGTAGCTTAGCTAGAGGGGAGGCAAAACAATAATTACCCCAGGTAATTATTCCCACTCACCATCAGAGCCATTTTGGGCAGTGAAGGCAACCAGCAGGAAACTCCATTTGGTTCGGCAAAGGCCTCGCATTGACTTTGTTACCTGCAGTGGCTCTGATGGTGAGTGGGGGACTGCTTACACAGCACTTTGCAGCACCTGCAATACTTACTGTTTTGCCCCCCCTCTAGTTATGCTACCTTCCCCTGAGGGCTGGGGGATAAGAATAGGCCCTCAGTTTGGCTGTACTTGTCGTAAGAGTCGACTAAACAGCCACTGGGTAAATGGGACTCCTTATCCTGGGAAGGCAGCTCATCTGAGAGAAGGAAAACTCTGATCCCAAACCTCCACTGCCTTGTGGCTACATCCAGTTATGGAAAAGGCTTCAGGAGTCAACCTCGAGGCAAAATCCGGAGCCGGAGTCCCTGAGGCAGTTCATGGCTGAACACAGTCACGTTCTGGCAACTCCTGTGACGCCGCTGGAACCAACCGTATTGGCCTCTGCCTTTCCGTTGGACCATTTCAGCGACGTGGAGAGGGGGGATTTGCTGCATGGGTAACAGCCTATCCTCCATACCTACTTTACCCAGGCTTCGCGCACTGGAGAGGACACTCTGTTCCAGAACCACCATTCAGAGCGCCATATCATAGTCTTCTGAGACTGAAGGATAACAACAAGAGTTATGCTACTGGTTGAAACTACAGGGAAGTAGATGTCGGCTGGACATGATTTAAGAATTTCTTACCTGCCTGCAGACTGGAATTGGGAGAGTGGGCGCTCCCTCCTTTGAGGTTCTCCAGTAGAGACTATATGGCTACCTGTCAGGGATGCTGTAGTTGCCTGAGCTGAGCAGAGGGTTGGACTTGATGACTGGAGGTCATTCCAGCCATTCCAAGTCCATTCCAACCCTAGTACTGTATGATTCTAGGATTTCTCATCCCTCGATTAGTCAGTCCACAAGGGCTCGGTGCCGAACATGCCTGGCCTTGGAGGTGCTGAAAAGATACTGTGTGATTTGTGATAACTGAGTCACTGTCACAAATTACCATTTGCTGCAGCTGCAGCCATCAAGCGATGTCTGTACATGTGCGGCGCTTTTCAGAGAACTCCAGTGGACTGCTTGCTTCTCACCTGCCAGCCCCACACTGCATGTCCCTGGGGGCAACAGGTGTCTTCTCCCAACCACACTGAAGAAAAGGTCCAAGCAGAAGACATCTCTTCTTTTTCCTTTTCCTTCTCTGTGGGCTGTTCATTCTATTTCTATATGAATCATCTTGATCAGCTATGCAGAGCAGAGAACCTGCTTTACATCAACTAGTTGTGGCCTAGACATTGATGCTGGACAATGAACGCTAATGAGCAGTTGCCTGGTTCATGTGTCTGGGGTGTGAGTCATGCCCACTTGCGGCGGTGGGGGTTGGGGGATAAAACCGCTTCTGTCTGGTGGAGCATCTGCAGAATGCTGGAATAGCAGCAGATTAGATTTGGCTACAGAACTGATGCAAACTGTGGGAAACAGGCCTGATATCGTGTTCATTGATGTGCTGTAGCTATGCAAACCACTCCATTAACTTTTTTTTTTTTTAATCAAAAGCAGTATATAAATACAGTAGTACCTCTTTAAGTTGACCACCCAAGGGACTGGAGGAAATTGGTCAACATAGGGAGGTGGTCAACATCAGGGAGAAAAAAAAGGCATTTAAATATTATCCTGTTTAGCTCCCAGGACAACAAATGCAAGGCCAAGTTATTATTTAGATTGGATTTTTAAAAAGTTTATTGCAAATATCAATGAGAATTGATCCTCTTGTGATGCTTACTATTTATATCATCTATATCTATATCAAGAGACAGAGAATAAACAGCCCACAATCAGTGTTTAAAAAAAAAACTCTGAAAATTCATAAGCTTAAAAAAAATTGTAAGTTAATACTTGGTTTCATAGCAGACAGGCAGACCAATGCTATCCCTTGCCAGCCCATAGCATGTAGCATGTTACAGGGCCCCAACAGCTAAAAAAACAACAACACTTTTTAACTAGGCTGCCTGGTGAAGACCAGAAGGGATTGTGAAGTGCTCCAGAAGGATCTATGCACAAGCAACCTCATGTCCCTCACAACTCAGTATATGTCCAGGTACAACAGGCAGCTGGCGCAAGTCTGTTGGCTATGTGCAGTGTGCCCACCTATAAAAACTCTTTTGCACACGGGCTGGCAGGCGTAGGGGAGGGATTGTCGCGTGGCTTCTTGCTTTTCCAAGATGAGACAAAACACAGGCCCACAGTGTCGCGTTCAGTGGGCAACTTACGGAGGGTAAATGAATACGTAAATGAATACTCTGTGCATTGGTCTGGGCAATGGTCGAAGTAGTCAAGATACAACTTACAGAGGTGGTCAATATAAAGAGGTTGGTCTCCCTTAGTGTATATGCAGCGTCTGTCCATACTGTGAAAATTAGGTCAACTTAAGGAGGTGGTCATTACAGAGAGGTGGTCAACTTTGGAGGTTCTACTATATTCTTATTTTTATTATTGTAATCTTATTCTTATTCTGAATACTTATACTATATTCTTATTTTTATTATTCTTATTAATAATAATAAACCCATGGGGGCTGGGGGATAAGAATAGGCCCTCAGTTTGGCTGTACTTGTCATAAGAGGCGACTGAACAGCCACCGGGTAGATGGGACTCGTCAGCCTGGGAAGGCAGCTCATCTGAGAGAAGGAAAACTCTGATCCCAAACCTCCACTGCCTTGTGGCTACATCCAGTTACGGAAAAGGCTTCAGGAGTCAACCTCGAGGCAAAATCCGGAGCCGGAGTCCCTGAGGCAGTTCATGGCTGAACACAGTCAACCATGTTTCTGGCAACTCCTGCGACGCCGCTGGAACCAACCGTATTGGCCTCTGCCTTTCCATTGGACCATTTCAGCGACGTGGAGAGGGGGGATTTGCTGCATGGGTAACAGCCTATCCTCCATACCTACTTTACCCAGGCTTCGCGCACTGGAGAGGACACTCTGTTCCAGAACCACCATTCAGAGTGCGATACCAGAGTCTTCTGAGACTGAAGGATGCCAACATAATAATAACACCTGGAACACCACCTCAAGCCATATGGCAAACATGCCATAAGGCTCACCTACAACAGTCAGTGCCAGCCCAATGCCAGAGCTGGTTTGCGCTGGGCCAGCACGGGTCAACCTGGCACTGGACGCAACCTGGCACTCCATGCAAGCACCGAATGGCAGACTGGTTGGGGCAGGGAGGAAGGTCAAGATGGGGTGGGGAGGGAGACGTTCCAGGGCAGGGGGAGGGTGGGGGGAAGGCGTGGTGTGGGAGGGAGCGGGGCAAGAGAGGGGCAGAGATGGGAGCAGGCCCTGCCGCTGTATCCCATCCCTCCCCCTGGCCCAGGAGACCCAATACAGGTCTCATCGAATCTTCACCCACTTGATAGCAGAGAAGACCCATCAGGGCTGCCTGGTCACTACACAGGGTAAGGCAGAGTAAGCTGCCTTAACTCAAGTAGCCCCAGGACAGCTTCCCAACCCCATGGGATGCAGTGGGGGTTGTTTCATTTCCACTGCAGCCCTAGGCACTGGGAAGCTCAGGACTGGGCTGCCCACCTGTAATGAGTTTTGTTGTGTTCCATGTGTGATGTTCACAGTAAATGCTAAAATTAGAGAATGTTCAGTGTAGTCCAAAGGTTGGGGGAAGAGGTGAGAGAGAGAGAGAGAGAGAGAGAGAGAGAGAGAGAGAGAGAGGTCAGCCTCCCTTGTGCTTAAATGGAAAGCACGTTTGTTTACTGCTGGGGGAAATGTGAGTCTCCGTCGGCCCCTTGCACTCTTGCAATATTTGTTTGACTAAGCTTGGGCTGTCGCTCTGGCGGAAGGAGGGGGTTCTGCCCAGCAGATCCTTGGAGAGATTCACCAAAAGCTCCTTCACCATTTGGAGTGGAAACTGAGAACAACATAAATAGAAAACACATTGGGATTAACAGCCCAGAAAAATGACAGCAGACGGGCCACGGCCTGGCCTTGATTACACGAAAATCACTGCAGCCGCTGCTGTTTATAATTCCAGCAAAAAAGCCATATTTTTATTATTCTTGCATTCGGCTTTGTTTTGTGTTTGCCTGTAATGCCAAAGGGATCTTGACATGTAGTTTAGGCCCTGGATCCCAGCTCCCAGCAAATTGTTCTAATCCAATTACTGGGGAATGTCCCCCAGATTTGAAACATATAATTGCCTTAATTCCACCACTCTGTGTTGTCAGACATCTTGTTTTCTTTGAAAGAAAGTTAAATCTAATATATCCTGATGTCTTGCAAGAGGAGCCCGGCACTCTCTGTCCATGGTCAGCACTGGCAGCTTTCTTGCCAGCAGAGGGGGCTCTAAGAAATCCATCAGCGCACACGAAAGTGACATCACCCCAGGCTCCCCAGAAATAAGGGGCGGGGGGAAGCCTAAAATTTCCAGAGAAAATGCCAGAATTTCCAGGGAAAAAGAAAGCCGTAGGAAAGGCAGGGCCTCGAACACAGAGCTGCTTTTCAGGAACCTTTGTTTACGCATGTGTGTATTTGTGTGCGAGCACGTAACATTTGCCAAAGAAAACAGGCTCCTGCATGTCATGCTCCCATCTCCATGACAGGGACAGCTGCTTGGGAGATTCTGGAGGGGACTTGATGGCCTCATCATGAACTTCAAGTGGGAAAGAGGACATGTGGGAAGAATGAATAATCTGTGCCAAGCTTCAGACCTATTAAGAGGTGAAAGGAGCCCAGGAAGGAAGGGAGTGCGGGGCGGTTGGCTGCACTCAGCGACGTACATGGGGCTGTAGCGCCCTAGGCAGCGACAGTGTGACCTCAGGCAGCATCACTTCCAGAAAGCAGGCATGCTCACAGAAGTGGCTGGGGAGAAATTGCCCCAGATGCTGTTACGTGAAAATCCCCTTTTTCCTTAGTTGTGATTTTACATCTGGTTGCAGGCCAAACTTCTCATAGGCCAAAGCTTCCAAAAACTCTGGTCAAGCTACAAGCTCATGGATAACACAACCTCCACTTCCATGTGGTCACTATATTCACTGTATTGTTTTAACCGAGGGGTGCCCAAACCCCGGCCCTGGGGCCACTTGGGAACCAATCAGAAAACAACCATGCCGTTACTGATATAATTATTCGGGTCCTGAGCAAACATCTCCTATATGTAAATTGTGAGTGGAAGGGTGACGATCTAGAACAGGGGTACCCAAACCCCGGCCCTGGGGCCACTTGCAGCCCTCAAGGCCTCTCAATGTGGCCCTCAGGGAGTCCCCAGTCTCCAAAGAGTCTCTGGCCCTCCGGAGATTTGTTGGAGCCTGCACTGGCCCGACGCAACTGCTCTCAGCATGAGGGCGACTGTTTGACCTCTTGCGTGAGCTGTGGGATGAGGGCTCCCTCCACTGCTTGTTGTTTCACGTCTGTGATGCAGTAGCAGCAGCAAAGGAAAGGCCAGCCTTGCTTTGTGCAAGGCCTTTGATAGGCCTTGAGCTATTGCAAGACCTTCATTCATTCATATAAGTTCATCTTTAATATATTCATTTATGAAAACTTATGTAAATTTATTCAAATTTTAAATGCAAATTAATTCTTCCCGGCCCCCAACACAGTGTCTATAAGGGCAGTGTAATTATCCCCCTATACAAAACAGCCCTTTTTGGTAACAACGCTGCTGCGAGTGCCCAGGCAGCAGGCGCTGCTGTCACTCCCAACTCAGGAAGCGACAGGAGGGCACTCGCACTCACAGGGGCAGTGGCGCCCTGGAAACACCACAGACTTCACAGTCTTGGGCTCCCAGCAGCCAGTACCTGGTTCCTGAAACATTCCAATCCAAGCTCACAGACGAGGGGAGCTTGACAAAGCATCTCTGTGACAGAGCCGCAGATTTTTCACAGGTGTTTGGACTTAAAATCACATCCGTTCCTCATCGTCAGCGGTGCCTCTTCCTGTCTCTTCCAAGCCCTCGCTTTATCTGCCTCCATCTCCCTGTCTCCCCTCTGATTGCCTTCCTGCGCATTCTTCTCTCTCTCTCTCCCTTTCTGCTCAGTCTGCTCTCCCCTCCGTACCTGGCGAAGATGGAATGAGAGGTTCTGAAAGTCACTTCTCCAAGACGGGGGTCACCCTTTATGTTCTGCCCCAGTGCATAGGTATAGGGTGATAGTGATCACAGTGCAGCCTTTGCCAGCTTGCAGACCCCCCCCCCCGGCTTCAATTATGGGGCAGAAGCAGCCAATCTCAGTCAAAATTACCTATGTCATCAAAAGACAATTGCAAATGGGACGCTCTCTCCTGGAATCCACCTTTCGGGGGGGGGGGATCATTATTGACTGGCATCTTATGCCAAGGCTGCAAAGGACCAGAGGATGAGTAAGGAGTCCTGGGAGTCATTGCCCAAACAGTTTGGCTGCTTCAGCTTCTTTGTTTTTTGGGGTTTTTTTTGCTTTTAAAGCAAACTCCAAACAGATGGACAGCGGCACAGGGGGGGAGGGGTGTTGTTTATGACAGACAAACAAACAAAAAAGGTACATCCGCATGCAGCTCCCCAGAACGGTGGTGCAGAATTTATTAGCATGTTTGAGAGGCTGATTTCTTGGAGGCAAATCTGGGCAGAGGACTTCTTTGGAACACAGACAAGTACAACATCTCAGGATTACAGAAGTGCAGCAGAGTCTCAACATGGAAAAATCTTGATCTTACATCTAGGGGCAGTGAGCAGTTTCCCCCCAATTCCATCCCATAATTGCGCTGTGGATTTGCTTGACCCGGTGTGCCGTTCCACCTTCCTTCTGATTTAACATGGATGGTTTCTAAAATTAATTCCAGAACTGAAGACTGTGCAGTCTGCTGCAGCCTTAATTTCCTTCTGCTCCCTTATTGTTTTATTCATCCATGTTACTATGTAGTCATGTGCATTGGTGGAACACTCCACAGAGGAGCACACAACCATAGGAACTGATAATTGCATGAGTGGATGAGCACATCTAGGTGTTTTATTATGAGCAAGTGCTCAGGAGCATCAAGGAGGTGGGCGAATGGAGATGAGATAATAATTATAATGCCATTGTACAAATCTATGGTAAGGCCACACCTGGAGTATTGTGTCCAGTTCTGGTCGCTGCATCTCAAAAAAGACATAGTGGAAATGGAAAAGGTGCAAAAGAGAGCGACTAAGATGATTACGGGGCTGGGGCACCTTCCTTACAAGGAAAGGCTACGGCGTTTGGGCCTCTTCAGCCGAGAAAAGAGACGCCTGAGGGGGGACATGATTGAGACATACAAAATTATGCAGGGGATGGACAGAGTGGATAGGGAGATGCTCTTTACACACTCACATAACACCAGAACCAGGGGACATCCACTAAAATTGAGTGTTGGGACAGACAAAGGAAAATATTTCTTTACTTAGCGTGTGGTTGGTCTGTGGAACTCATTGCCACAGGATGTGGTGATGGCATCTGGCCTGGATGCCTTTAAAAGGGGATTGGACGGGTTTCTGGAGCAAAAATCCATTACGGGGTACAAGCCATGATGTGTACATGCAGCCTCCTGATTTTATAAATGGGCTATATCAGAATGCCAGATGCAAGGGAGGGCACCAGGATGAGGTCTCTTGTTATCTGGTGTGCTCCCTGGGCATTTGGTGGGCCGCTGTGAGATACAGGAAGCTGGACTAGATGGCCTGATCCAGTGGGGCTCTTCTTATGTTCTCATGTCACCAGGTGACACTCTTTGCACACTGAGTCACAATGACGAATGTATCGGACTCCTAAACATTTACCCTCACCCAGACAGAAGGCACATGTGAAAACAGAAGGACCCTCGGAGGACTGCTTCCCAATCCAGATGACCAGTCTCAGAAAAAAAATACTATTATTAGATAATATATTAGATATTAGAATTATATTAGATATAATATTAGATATTATAATATTAAATAATTATTAAATTTTAGAAGAGCCACAACTCCTTTTAGCCAGATCTGCAGTCCAGCTGCCACTTGAAATATTAAAGAACTGCAGCACCTCCAAATTTCTGTCCAGATTTTGAAACTCTGAGTACCAGCATGCTGGGAACCCTCCATTCTTCCCTTCTTGACTTAGGATTTTGTACAGTGGAGCATGTGCGGTTTGTCACAATTCTAACTTCCATTCATCTCAAACATAAGAACATCAGAAGAGCCCCACTGGATCAGGCCATAGGCCCACCTAGTCCAGCTTCCTGTATCTCACAGCGGCCCACCAAATGCCCCAGGGAGCACACCAGATAACAAGAGATCTGCAAGGCTTCCTGGGAATTGTAGTTAAGAACATAAGAACAGCCCCACTGGATCAGGCCATAGGCCCATCTAGTCCAGCTTCCTGTATCTCACAGCGGCCCACCAAATGCCCCAGGGAGCACCCCAGATCACAAGAGACCTGCAAGGCTTCCTGGGAATTGTAGTTAAGAACATAAGAACAGCCCCACTGGATCAGGCCATAGGTCCATCTGGTCCAGCTTCCTGTATCTCACAGCGGCCCACCAAATGCCCCAGGGAGCGCACCAGAGAACAAGAGACCTGCAAGGCTTCCTGGGAATTGTAGTTAAGAACATATGAACAGCCCCACTGGATCAGGCCATAGGTCCATCTAGTCCAGCTTCCTGTATCTCACAGTGGCCACCAAATGCCCCAGGGAGCACACCAGATCACAAGAGACCTGCAAGGCTTCCTGGGAATTGTAGTTAAGAACATAAGAACAGCCCCACTGGATCAGGCCATAGGCCCACCTAGTCCAGCTTCCTGTATCTCACAGCGGCCCACCAAATGCCCCAGGGAGCACAAAAATGGGTCCCAACAAATACAAAACCCCTTGCTCTGCTGCACTATAAGATAGTGCTTCAGAACAAATGGGTGCATGAAGTCATTTGAAACAATTGTAGTCATCTTTGAAAGGAAACAGAAGGGATGACACAGAAACTTTAAGAAGTGGCATTTGAAATGAATTTCCTTCCAAGTTCCTTCTAAGGAGAAACCATTTATTCTTGAATCTGTCAGGAATGGGGCTTTTGAAACCTGTTGCTTTTAAAATTACCTCTCATTAGGAAGACTAAAGCAGCACCCCAGGCCACACGGTGATACTGGAATGTGGAGACCACCCATGCACCAGAGGTTACCCACCAGAGCCTGCACAGGATTGCTCAAGACCACCCTCAGCATGGCAGGGGGTGGCAGTAGGATTGGCATTGGCTTTTCCACAGTGAGATTTGGGTTGCATGCCAAGAAGAACTACTTGAGAATGTTAAGTGCCTGCAAACTGAGTGTCTGTAAGACAAGTCTGATTTCTTAGAGCTTCTGTGCAACTCTACAAACCAATAAATAAAGGAATGATTTGTTTTTAATAATACAAGGAAAGGAATCCTCAAACAAGACACTTTCTTGTACACCTCTACCTGAAGCAGATTGTTGTTTGATTAACCTGGTTCCAGGCCCCCAGGCCCAAGGCAAGCTTCCACAGGCATAAAACCTGGTCTGTCTTTAGTACTGTGTTGCAACCATTAGTACCACACAGTTCATGTTTTTTTCTACTCAAATTATCCGTGTTCTTTGAATGTCTCAACATAAAAGAGATTATGCTGCAATTAAACCCCTTCCTCTGGTCTTAGATCTGCTTTTCCTGCCTTTGCTCCCAGCTTTTGTAGATCCATGATCTATGATTTCACTTCTTCACCAGAGAGAGAAAAAAGATGAAAAGTCTTCCTGAATGAGTGTGGAGTTTGCCTCCCTTATCTGAGTGTTTAATGTGAGTTAGAGCTCTTCAAGGTGGAGTCTTGTCAGTAACCCTGTTTCTGACCAGTAATCTCTGTGAACAAAATGAAGTCCTGTATGAAGTGTAAGAACTAAAGATGGAGATGGAGGCAACCCTGGGCATGCACAGAATGCCATCTGCAGCCCCATAATCTGAGAACATGTAAACTGCCCCTAAATCACATGTTTCTAAGTATTACCATTTTTTATTGGCAACCTTCAGTCTCGAAAGACTCTGGTATCGCGCTCTGAAAGGTGGTTCTGGTACAGCATCTAGTGTGGCTGAAAAGGCCAATCCGGGAGAGACAATCCCTTCCACACTGGGAGGAAGTGCAGTCTGTCCCTGGTCTGTCTCCCTGGCTATGGGCCTTCCTTCTTTGCCTCTTTGCCTCAGCCTGTTGGCCAAGTGTCTCTTCAAACTGGGAAAGGCCATGCTGCACAGCCTGCCTCCAAGTGGGCCGCTCAGAGGCCAGGGTTTCCCACCTGTTGAGGTCCACTCCCAAGGCCTTCAGATCCCTCTTGCAGATGTCCTTGTATCGCAGCTGTGGTCTACCTGTAGGGCGCTTTCCTTGCACGAGTTCTCCATAGAGGAGATCCTTTGGGATCCGGCCATCATCCATTCTCACGACATGACCAAGCCAACGCAGGCGTCTCTGTTTCAGCAGTGCATACATGCTAGGGATTCCAGCACGTTCCAGGACTGTGTTGTTTGGAACTTTGTCCTGCCAGGTGATGCCGAGGATGTGTCGCATGTGGAAAGCATTCAGTTTCCTCTCCTGTTGTGAGTGAAGAGTCCATGACTCGCTGCAGGACAGAAGTGTACTCAGGACGAAAGCTCTGTAGACCTGGATCTTGGTATGTTCCGTCAGCTTCTTGTTGGACCAGACTCTCTTTGTGAGTCTGGAAAACGTGGTAGCTGCTTTACCGACGCGTTTGTTTAGCTCGGTATTACCATAAGTTTCATAATATTGTAATTACCTGTTTAGAGCAATTTGGGTGTTCCACCTCCCCCAAGGCAATACAGTAGTTGTGAGGGGTGCAGAACAGATTTCTTCTCCAAAATTAGACGCGAGGTGAACGGGGCTGATGGGTGCTATTATTTGTTTTTAAACACAGTTGGAAGAAATAGCCAGATGGATATAATGACTAGCAGGGGCAGGTCCCAGTGGAGGTATGCAGGTTGCCCTCCCTGTTGGCCTACTGGCAGAGGCTGAAAGCTTTCCTGTCTAGCCTTTTCATCTTGGGTTTGGATTTGTAATTCGGTTTGTGTCTTGTGGTTTGCTTTCTTGGTTTTTTTTCTTCTAATTTTTAAACATTTTGTAGTTAATGTGGCTTTCACTGCCCCAGCTTTTTATCCTGCACTGATTGCTATTTGTATGTTTTATTATATTACTGTTGTTTTATGAATGTTTGTAAGCCACCAATAATGGGGGGCAGGCAGGATATAAATATTTTAAATAATTAAATGCGCCTTCCCATGCCACTCAGTAGTCTTTTCTTTGCCCTTCTTCCTCTGTTAATAGATTTTCATTTCTCTTGATAACTGTTTGTCTGTGAATGTTTGTTCCTCAGAATGGAGAAGATTCCTCTGCCCTAATGATTCTTCTCTACTTCTTCTAACTCCTAGTCTGTTTTTGGAGATGTAGTGCTGTGCCCAGGTGTCTCTAGGCATATTATTTTCTCACATTATGCTCTCACACATTGTTTGTGTCTGGGGGGGGACATGATTGAGACATACAAACTTATGCAGGGGATGGACAGAGTGGATAGGGAGATGTTCTTTACACTCTCACAGAACACCAGAACCAGGGGACATCCACTCAAATTGAGTGTTGGGAGAGTTAGGACAGGCAATAGTAAAATATTTCTTTACTCAGCATGTGGTTGGTCTGTGGAACTCCTTGCCACAGGATGTGGTGATGGCGTCTGGCCTGGACACCTTGAAAGGGGGATTGGACACGTTTCTGGAGCAAAAATCCATTACGGGTTACAAGCCATGAAGTGTATGTGCAACCTCCTGATTTTAGAAATGGGCTATGTCAGAATGCCAGATGCAAGGGAGGACACCAGGATGAGGTCTCTTGTTATCTGGTGTGCTCTCTGGGGCATTTGGTGGGCCGCTGTGAGATACAGGAAGCTGGACTAGATGGGCCTATGGCCTGATCCAGTGGGGCTGTTCTTATGTTCTTATGATGTCATTAACCTGAAAGTGATGCCATGACCAAGAGTGACATCATCAAGCCAAAAAGTTTTTAACAGCTGTCATACAAACAAATCAAATCAAGGAAGCAAGTTAAAAGTTTATTGTAAGTTTTAAAATTTACTTAAAATGAAAACTCTCCTAATCCACCCAAGCAGCTGCTGATCTGTTTTTAAAAAACTCCCCAAACATCCCAGAAGCTGCAGTCCTACCACACTTACCTGAGAAGAAGCCCCAATAACTATCATTGCTTAAAGCACAAACATAGTAGCCTGTCCAAAGTACTGATCTGTAATGCTGTCACATACTGTGGTAGCACCAAACTCGAAATACAAAGACTGCCTAGCGTTGAGCTTCCAATAATGTCAATATTTTGTATGAATTTCAAGGAAATGTCTGCAAAACTTGAGACTTTGTGAGCTACCAAGGCTCAAAGTGTCCGCAAAAGCTCAAGCCTTTGGCAAACCGTCTAATCAACTGCTTGACAAACACTCAAATGCACAACTCCTGCCATTGCCTCTCTGTTTACTTTCACCTACAGAAAAAGGATTTTCCCCCCAGAAATATGCTGGGAAAGAGGAAGGTAACAGCAGGTGCTGACGCTCCAGACCCTGACAAAAAAGGTTTCCCTGCTCCCCTGGTGGAGACAGGGACCGAGACAGTCATTCACAGAAACCCTGGTGGGAAACCAATGTCATTCACACTATTTCCACGGAGGAGAAAGCTATGAGGGCTCAGAGCATTCGTTATCCCCAGTTCGACTTGCCTGAAGAAGACTCCTAGGGTTTAACACGGACGTGACTTGTGTGATAGCTGGGAAACCACCAGCACCTGATCACAGAAGAGCCACACCATCCACTACGCTTAATTGTATGCTTATTTCTCAATTGCACTTCAGTCTTAATAAAACTTTCTCTGGCCCTGAGAGAGAGAGAGAGAGAGAGAAAAGAAAACAAAAAGTGGGTGATCAATGTTTCTATTTGGCCGTTGTAAAATTGTTTTTCTTCTGGTAAGTGTAGCCTGACACTTCTTCACCCATTATTACTCTACCCTATTTTTCAGTCTGGCTTATGAAAGCTATTGATCCATCATCAGACGCTAGAGGATCTTGTTTTGCTGGCCGGGACACCTTATCCAAGGTCATTACAGACACTACAAATTGGAGGGAATTCAGATCAATGCAGATTCATATACACTATCACACAACCATCACCACCCCTCTCCCTAAGAACGTAAGAACAGCCCCACTGGATCAGGCCACAGGCCCATCTAGTCCAGCTTCCTGGATCTCACAGCGGCCCACCAAATGCCCCAGGGAGCACACCAGACAGCAAGAAGACCTCATCCTGGTGCCCTCCCCTGCATCTGGCATTCTGACATAACCCATTTCTAAAATCAGGAGGTTCCGCGTACACATCATGGCTTGTACCCCATAATGGATTTTTCCTCCAGAAACTTGTCCAATCCCTTTTTAAAGGCGTCTAGGCTAGACGCCAGCACCACATCCTGTGGCAAGGAGTTCCACAGACCGACCACACGCTGAGTAAAGAAATATTTTCTTCTGTCTGTGCTAACCCGCCCAACACTCAATTTTAGTGGATGTCCCCTGGTTCTGGTATTATGTGAGAGTGTAAAGAGCATCTCCCTATCCACTCTGTCCATTCCCTGCATAATTTTGTATGTCTCAATCATGTCCCCCCTCAAGCATCTCTTTTCTAGGCTGAAGAGGCCCAAACGCCGTAGCCTTTCCTCATAAGGAAGGTGCCCCAGCCCCGTAATCATCTTAGTCGCTCTCTTTTGCACCTTTTCCATTTCCACTATGTCTTTTTTGAGATGCGGCGACCAGAACTGGACACAATACTCCAGGTATGGCCTTACCATAGATTTGTACAACGGCATTATAATACTAGCCGTTTTGTTCTCAATACCCTTCCTAATGATCCCAAGCATAGAATTGGCCTTCTTCACTGCCGCCGCACATTGGGTCGACACTTTCATCGACCTGTCCACCACCACCCCAAGATCTCTCTCCTGATCTGTCACAGACAGCTCAGAACCCATCAGCCTATATGTGAAGTTTTGATTTTTTGCCCCAATGTGCATGACTTTACACTTACTGACATTGAAGCGCATCTGCCATTTTGCTGCCCATCCCTCTCTCTCTTTCTCACACATACACACACACACACACATGAACAGATATAAATGATAATTTAACAGACAATCTGAAGAGCCAGGGTGTTGTAGCACAGGGGTGTCAAACATAAGGGCTGCGGGCTGAATATGGCCTCCAGAAGCAATTTATACACACACACACCCCATTATAATTGGGCTCTCCCAACTGGATTCCTCAAGTCTTGAAAATATGAAAACAAACAAAAAAATTGCACATTTTCTCTTCTGTCATTTACAGCTAATAAGTTCCTACATGAGAATGAAATGCCATTTCTGGCCATTGTCTGCTTAATGATGTCAGTTTTTGCTTAATGACGTCACTTCCGGCCCTCAGCAGGCACTGTGAATGCTAACTTTGGTGTGTATCTCCATTTGGCTCCCACAGCCTGGAATGGCTCTGAATGGGAGGGGGAGGGGTCCCTTGCAAGCTACGGTGAGGCTCCCTGCAAAACTTAGTGCTTTGCACCCCCTGCGTTATGCCACTGGGTGGAAGTGAGGTTTTTACCCCTTTGCTACAAGATGAGTCTGTAAGTAGAGATGAACTCACGGCAATCAAGGAAAAATGCGAAACTCACAATGGGGCAGGAGGTCTGGTCTAGAGGGTAGAGCCTCCGTCTGCCTGAAGATAACATCCACAAGGTTGCCAGTTCGAGGCCACCGGTACCGTGCGACCTTGAAGCGGCTGACAAGCTGAGGCCGAGCTATTTCCATCTGCTCTGAGCGAGGGAGGATGGAGGCCAGAATGTGAAGCCAGATCGGAATGAAACACCTGAATGTAGTGGTTCTTGAAAGAAAGAACCTTCTTTCAATTGTAAAAATCCCTATTTAATAAGGGATTTAAATAAAGCCTGCCTATGTAAACCACCTTGAATAAAGTCTTGAATAAAGACCAAGAAAGGCGGTATATAAATACCTGTTATATTATTAAAAAAAATGGTTCTCAGTCTTGCTACACTGTGAGAAATGGGCAAAATTCCCCACCTGATAAGTGGCCTGCCTGCATTCACCTGAAGTTTCAACAATGCTGAAGAACTTAACATCTAAGGAAGATGTGCAACTTCTTCACAGTCTCCTAAACAGCAAATGGCCCTGGTCATCAAGCAGAAAGACACCTGGACTCAGCCATACCCTTGTTAACACATCCCAGACTTCGGGAACTTGAGTCTTCCGCAATCTACTGTATTATAGTTTAATTTTCCAAAGAGACCTTTATCTGATCAGAGTTCAATAAAGCTGAGAGTGATTTGCATTTAACATGCTGTAGCATATTAATTCTTGTCAACAGGAACCAAACACATCACACAACTTGCAGGCCCATTTGAATTAATGATGATACTCTTCACTACCTTGGAAAATTGGTTTAGTTGTCTTGGTTTTACAATAAATGCCAAGAAGATGAAGTGGCTGAATCTTCAAAAGGGGATAAGGGAGCTGAAATGAAGCAGTGGTGAAGATGTAATGGAAGCAAATCCTTGCTGACAGATCAATGAAGTAATGGCTCTCCCCATTCTTAGTGTGAAACTGAGGGCCAAACTAGACAAAATGGTGGAAGGTCTTGTGATTAGATCTTCAGCAGATCAGTGGACCAGCCATGGGGGCCTGAATTGGGTCAGGCCTGCAGTGCCAAGGAAGGGATTTAAGCCCTTGCCCCCTGTGACTTGTCCCCATACCAAAATGATACCTTCAGACTGTAATTTGCCCTGCTGGAGAAAACACTGAACTCTAGGGGTGGAATTTGAACATGTTTGAATGTGTGGGTGGACATGTTTTTTCAAGTTATTCCAAATATTCAATTATATTATGCAATAAGAGGCAATTATATTTCAGAATTTGAATTTTATTGGTTGAATTTGCCATGTTATCTTTAGGCAGTTCACTTTGTACATATAACAACCCAAACCAAAATGTTGATATATTTTAAGGCACTTGCTTTCAGACTTTCTGCCTTTGAAGAACTCTCTCCTCACTCAGCTGCTGAGGGACTTCTGCCAAGTGTGGCAGCACATGAACTCTTAGCACATTGCTGAGAATTCTGGAATATGTTCGGTGTTTTCACACATGGAGTAAACATACCCAGTGTTCTTTCTTGTACACTGCAAGAAAGGGGTGTGCGTGACACATGTACACTTGGAATTGCAGGGAAGCTTATCCACTATTTATTGATCTCTTTCAGAAACTGCTGGTAAGCTTCCACTGACCCAGTCTGTAAGCCACCATTTTAAGGCAATCGGTTTTGGGATTATGTTTTATCGAATCCGTTGCCTTTGGTGGAATCAGACCATCGATCCATTTAGCCCAGTACCAGGTGCTCCGCTTGTCAACATCTCCCCAAGGCCTCCCCAAGGTCTCTGTGAGAAGCCTCCCTCCCCAGTCTGCCAGTGCAGATACCAGGCATTAAACCTGAGACATGAAAGTCCTTCCTTCATCCCTGACACCTGCCAGTGAGGAAAAGCAGTCGCAAGGGATATCTGAAGCAGCCCTAAAATAGAAGACAAAGTGAGGGACTCGGCAGGTCACTAAGCCGTAAACAAGAGCCAGCCTCACCTCTCTGCTAAGTGGGCTGCGTCACCGACAGATAAGTCGTGGTTACAGCACATTCATTGTCTGGACACAGGAGCATGGAATGTCATCTGGTGGGGGGATGTGATGGGAAATGGCAGAACCAGGAAAACTACGGCCCCACTCTGCCCCCTTCTGAGTGTTTCCTCAGTCGGGTGGCTTTTCAAGGTTAAAAGGCAGATCAGTTTTCAAAGCCACCATCAGTTCCTCAGCAGAGGATGATATAAATACCTCGCAAGGAGGAGAGAAAATACGGATTCTGACACCTGGAGGGACTCTTCATGACTCCTCAATAGCGAATGGATTTTTGCCTCTGGAAGGGCTGGCGTTTTATTCACTGCTGGGGACTTCTAATGGGCTTCTCTTCCGCTTCTGCTCCTGACCTCTGGAACCAGCGGTGTGCTTTTGTTTATCAGGAAGAAAAGGCAACTGGCTGTGGGGAGAGGCTCATTTGTAATGACTTCCGTTCTTTATTGTGTGTGTGTTCAGGGAGCCAGCAGGGAAAAGCAAAGATGGGCTGGTTTGTTGCTCCCATTTGTTTTGAGGCTAAGAAGAGGAGGAAAGTCTCTGTGTGTGCAGGCAGGCACGTCACGCATGCATGCGCCAAGCAGTGCTGAGCTCTGCTGCCCCAAAGCTTTCTGGGACTTCTGTCCTGTAGAGCATCTGAAGTTATTAGGAATCTCAGCAGGTTAAAAAAAAAAATGAAAGAAAGGGCAGGGCAATTTGAACTAGAAGTCATCCCAATAGATCCATTATTGCTGCTGCAGGCAAAGACTGATATTAATGCACTCACAGGCAAATAAATAGACATGGAGCACAGAGATAAAGGACCTGAGGGTTCCAGGTACATCCCTGTTTGATTGAGCAGATGGCAAAGGAAGCTGATCACCTGCAAGAAAGTGGCATTTCATTTCAAAACCCATCTGTGCACGTGGTGTCCATATGCAACATATAGGGTGTTGCTGTAGGGTGTGTGGGCAGATATGGGTTAAAGCTGAACTCAAAAAGGTGCCTGTGATGGAGTGAGACTATCTGCCCACCCCCCTCCCCCCGTGTCTATGCTGGCTGCCATCAGTTCTCCAGGGTCCCAGGCAGAAAAAGGGGCTTTCTAGTCACCTTCTACATCATTCTTTTGCTTTAAATGCTGGGTATTGAGCCTGAGGGGAGACCTTCCTCATGCAAACCGTGTTCTGTACTACTGATCAATGGCTCCTCGCCATCAAAATTGCATCCCTCCTTGGATGGCTCATAGGAGCTTATTAAGAGTGGGAAAGGACTCAGTGGGTCACCAAGTCCACCATCCATCACCTTTTCCGAAACAGGATGCCTGAGACTTGGTTTGCTGGATAGAGGCTTGCGCAAGAGTGAAGAAATACTCTTTAATGCTTGGTCTGAAACTGCCACCCTGCAGCTTAGATCCATCTCTCTCCTTGTTGTCTTGTTCATAATTATGAACAAAGTGAGTGTTTGGGGGTCAGAGCACCCAACTCACAGTACAAATGAATATTGCAAGCAGTTGGGGTCTATATTACGAGCCTGTTACGTGTAGGTCAAGCCTGCACCAGGACCTGTGGCATCTGGAGCCTTTTCCCATGTGTACCAGATTACATCCTGTCGTCTCCCAAATCCTGTGATACCCATTTTACTCGGGCACAGCAACAGCGAAGTCTCTTCACAGCTTTAAGACTAAAATGACTTGAAAACACTAAGTGATATTTATCTGACGAGATGCTTGTGTGCAATGGTTGGTTGCTGCAGTTCGTGGCTCTCTTCATGTAAACAGCAAATGATACAGCTTGTTATCCACTTTGCCTAATGAATAGTGGTTTCCTTTTGCATGTACTTCAGGTTTATATCAGAATATGCTTCAATGAGCCTCGCTATAGTTTAGTTACAAAATTGTTATAACTTGTCTTTTCACTCTAATGTTTTCTTCTTTTTCATATTTGTTTTGCATATGTCGTAAAAAAAAAAAAGACTACAGAACCCTTTATGGCCCAGTGGTTCTCAAACTTTTAGCACTGGGACCCACTCTGTAGAATGAGGATCTTTCAGGACCCACTGGAAGTGATGTCATGACTAGAAATGGAAATCTTTAACAATCCTAGGCATGGACACAGACTTGTTCAGACTTCAGAGAGGGAGCTGGAGTCTGTACCTGACTGGAGAAACCAGAACAGGACCAGGAACTGGTTTGCAGACGAATGAGTCTTTACTGAGAATCAAAATGGGAATAAGGAGAGAGCCAGGATAACCTCCCAGTTCCGTTGTCTAAAAACCACCACCGAGAAGGTCACTTATGCCACCCTCCCCAGCTGTATGAGGAAAGTGTAAGGATGGTTGTAGCTGATGCTGGGTGCCAACTTGGAGCAGTTGGAGACGTGCAGAGCAAACACACCAAGCAAACTACCACAGCCTTGCCAACAAAGGACGTGTGCCTGACTTTGACTATTTCATCAGAAAACTCTGCCTTTGCTAACTTTAGAAGGACCTCATTTTGGAAGGTGGCAATTAAATTTTCATATCCGGAGTTTTCCCTGAATGGTTTTTAAAATATCTTTTTCTATTACTTTCTTGTCATAAATGACATACAGAAAGAGAGAGAGAGAGAGAGAGAGAGAGAGAGAGAGAAAAGAAACACATACGCACACAACCAACACTTCATTATACAATCAACATTTTAAATGCCAAAGTTGGTCCAGAATCCAAGAGGGAAAGTTCACTGCTGGGGGATTCTGGCTTTGCTTGAAGGACAAGCAATAGATGTCCTTGAATGCCTGCCCTTGGAGTATTGTCAACAACAAAAACAGAGCAAGGGGAGAGAGAGAGAGAGAGAGAGAGAGAGAGAGAAGTGGGACACACTACCCCAAGATGCTCAAAATCCCACCCAATTACAAAGTTGATGCTGTTGGCTCCCTTGTATATTTTCTGTCACATCACATGAGCAGGATGTGTCTTTGATGATATATGAATAAAGAAAGATCTGATATCAGCTGTAATGAATCGGTGGAGATGGGAGACATGGGCGATGGGTTGGTTGCAAGGGGGGTATTTTATTGACTCGTGCTGAGAATGGCTTCCATGAACCAATCAGACAACAACCATGTCGTTACTGATATAATTATTCGAGTCCTGAGCAAACATCTCCTATATGTGAATCAATTAAATGCACAGTTGCATCAAACCGCAGCAAAATCATAAAGAGAGAACAAAACTAGTGAACAGCTCATTTCAAAGGCAAAACCAGCCCAATTCCATGAAAGTTAGTCACGACTGAGGCTACATTTCCATACATGCTGCTTTTGGTATAAGCCCCACTGAATTCATTGGGGCTTACTTCCGAGGAAAAATTGCACAGGCTTAAGCTGCTGGAGTTACAATGAAAAAAGAAAGACTTAACATCAACGGTGAGTATTTTGTTCCAGTGGTTTTGATGGCACTTTGTCACAGCTAATTTCAGCTGTTATTCAAGCTGCTCTGAACAATAGTGGCTGAAAGATGGTCTCTCCAGATGTTCAACTGGCCATAATTAAAAGTTGCTAGCTTTGCCCAGTGCCACAGAGCCCACTCTGAGATTATACTGGCAGCTCACGAGAGAGAGAGAGAGAGAGAGACTGACCTTGTGTGAATTCACATCAGATGACCCCCACTTTCCAGTTCTCATATGACATAGCAGGAAAAAAAGCATGTGAGGGGGGACATGACTAAGGCTACAATCCTACGCACAATTTCTTGGGAGTAGGCTCCACTGAACACAATGGGACTTACTTCTGAGTAGAACTGTATAGGATTTGCCAGCAAGGTGCTTCTTATGTAAATGAATTTAAGTGCAAGGAAACACTGCCAACTCACTGCAGGAACTGTCTCCCAGTCTGTTGCCACCAAATATGGGCTAATGCAACATGTTGAGATAATGGTTCTTGCTCAGCAATGCACCTGAAGAGTTTCAAGGGAAGTGTGTGTGTGTGTGTGTGTGTGTGTGTGTGTGTGTGTGTGTGTGTGTGTGTGTCCATTCTCCAAGGTTTGGCCAAGAGGAAAGGCTTGAGGAAAGGCTACGGCGTTTGGGCCTCTTCAGCCTAGAGAAGAGACGCTTGAGGGGGGACATGATTGAGACATACAAAATTATGCAGGGGATGGACAGAGTGGATAGGGAGATGCTCTTTACACTCTCACATAATACCAGAACCAGGGGACATCCACTAAAATTGAGTGTTGGGCGGGTTAGGACAGACAAAAGAAAATATTTCTTTACTCAGCGCGTGGTTGGTCTGTGGAACTCCTTGCCACAGGATGTGGTGCTGGCGTCTAGCCTAGACGCCTTTAAAAGGGGATTGGACGAGTTTCTGGAGGAAAAATCCATTATGGGGTACAAGCCATGATGTGTATGCGCAACCTCCTGATTTTAGGAATGGGTTAAGTCAGAATGCCAGATGTAGGGGAGAGCACCAGGATGAGGTCTCTTGTTATCTGGTGTGCTCCCTGGGGCATTTGGTGGGCCGCTGTGAGATACAGGAAGCTGGACTAGATGGGCCTATGGCCTGATCCAGTGGGGCTGTTCTTATGTTCTTATGTTCTTATTATGTTATGTAAGAGGAACAGGTAGGTAAACACCTCATCATAATATGGATATTTGATAGCAAAGTGCAAGAGCACCTTGTGTCCAGCCTGGAGGCTGAAGCGTTCGCAGGACAAAGCACACTGTTTTCCCACAAAGGGCTCGTTGACACATGAAATATATCTGGATCCCACGCAGTGGTCCAGATGTCGTCACTGTCAATTACTCATGCCTTCTCTGCATGTTCAGAGAGATTCTCGTTCTCTCTCCTAAGCGCTCTATGTTTTCTGGGGCTGATGCTTGGTTTTCAGAAAGGACTGATGAACGGTTGTGAGGAACAGGACCAGTCCCTGATAAGATACTGGCTGCTGGAGGAACAGTCTGCAAGGTGATTTTGTGCAAGGATAATGGTCTTTCCTCTTCCTTGAATAAGATTGGGGTTGGTGATCAGTTGCCTGACCCTCAAGGGGAGAGGGAAAAATAGCAGTTAGGTGGGGGAAATGAAGAAATACATTTAGAAAATAAACAGAACAGAGAGGACAGAAACTGAGCCAAGTGAACTGATTCTTAAAAAGAATTACAACTTAATTCTAACCAGGCCTAGACTCTACTTGTGAGTAAGCTTCCAGGGCAGATGTGCTTGAAAACAGCAAAACAGAGGAGGGTGGAGGAGCTAACTTTAGAACTGTAAATTCTATCTTAAATTGTAAACTTAGACTCTAAAACCTATCTCCGCTTAAACACAAATTGAAGTCAAGTTCTGGGATTAAATGAAGCCCAGCCAAAACACAGTCAAGGCTCCAGTCTTGCAGCCCCTGACCCCGTAACTATCCACAGTCCTGCCAACTCATAGGAGACCATCCTTTTCAATCAGTCAGGAGGAGCTAGACCAGAGTATAAAACTAGGGCCTGCTTGCAAGTAAACTCTACACAAGCAGCAAGTGCACCTGCTGGGACCAAGTGCCAGGTAAACAAGTTTATCACCTGTATGGGTTGAGCAGCTGCGCAAGGGAGGCAGGGCTACAAATACTCCCCTCCCCTAGCGAAAGGGATTACACACAGCTCTTAACTGCTCAACAAGCACTCACAGAGCAGACACAAAGAACTCCAATTACATTTCAACTTCCTTTACTAAACCCAACTAGGAAAGTAAAACACCACAACAAAGCTATGCAGATAGAAAGTCAGTAGCTGGAGGGGAGGGGTATCCCTTCCACCACACTGCATAGAGTGTCATAGGTATGGCAATATACCTCCAGGGCTTGTGTTGTGGGTGCCTACTTGGGGCAGAAAACTCCAGGCTGCCATGTGTAGTTCAGATTAACAATAGGCTTAGTGCTTCTGCCTTTGATCTGAGCTTGCTCAAAAGGTAGCGTTTGAGGCGTCCTTGACGGCTGCTCCTCACAGGAGCACACTGTCAGTGCCCACAGAATTCTTGACAGCCACTAAGTCTGCTTTGCAGAGAAGTGGCTGAGAGCCTGAACTGGGCCTGCCAACCCCCTTTGCCCTTCTGCTGACAGAGGGAATGTTAACTGCAATTTAGAAAAGAACGGGGACATTGGCGAGCCAGCTGCGGTTGGGCATCTGTACATCCCTGTTTCTTTCATGCAGGGCCTGCTGGCCTGGACCCAGTCCCACCTCGCCGACCTCAGTGGGGACAAAACGGAATGAGAAGGCTACCCTGCAACTTGCTGTAGACCACAGGGACATAAGAAGAGCCAGGCTGCTCTTGAGTCAGGCCAAAAGGGGGCCCAACCAGGCCAGCGTCCCCTTTCCCACAGCAACACCCTAGTGGGGAGCTCACCAGCAAGACAGAAAGGCAGTGCCCCCTTCCATCATTGCTGCTTCCCTGAAACTTGTGTTCAGAGACACACAATGCGCTAAGCCAGACTGGCTAAGTCATAACCGGCAGCCTCTGGGTCTCCATAAATCCGGCCTGTCCCCTTTTAAAGCCATCTGAGCTGATGGCCATCACTGCAACTGGTGGGAGTGAATTTCACAGGCTACTGATGTGCTGTGTGAACAAAGTTGTCCCCTTTTGTCTTCAGTCTTCTCATGGCAAGATTTAAAAAATGGCCACATTTGCAGAATGATTCTGATGTTCGTATGAGATAATACTTCCCTGTTCAAGACAGCTACTGCTCAGGGTTGAGAAAGAACAAGAACCCTGTAGCTAATTCTGAGTACCCACAGGGTGGGGGAGGGGGCTCTGGACTGTTGCATCTCCACCAGTTCACCTCACTTCTAAGCCACATGGCAAACTACTCTCAATGGTTGGCGACATTCAGTCTCAAAAGACTATGGTATAAGCCTACAGCACCTGGTATTCCCAGGCAGTCTCCCATCCAAGTACTAAC
>NC_089832.1:18901212-18913712 GCF_035046505.1 Tiliqua scincoides | reverse complement strand
TTGCTCACCTTCAGTCATTTTGTCACAGGTTATCTGGGATCACGTGTGGGTTGTGGATTCAAGAGGAGAACAGCTGCCACACTGACAGAGCCACCTGGCAGGTGTTTCAAATCATCAATGGAGGGGTCAAACTAGAAAACAAATAACTCTGTCAATATCTGTTTGCTGACGGCTGTATACTCAAGAGGTCGAGGCACACCAAGCGCTGACTGACGTTTCTCCTCTTTTCTTACTGAAAGCTCACCAAATCTCACACTAAACAGTAGAGACATCAAAGCAACTTCACCAGTTGGAGATCTTGGATTAGGGAGTTGGGTGGTCTCCAGACATTTCGCTTCACCCACCTGGGAGAACTATCTAGGCCAGGGGTGGCCAACTTGCAAGAGTCCTCCCATCTGCCCTAGCCTCTTACTGGTGTCACATCTGGCCTCCCAATTCTCCCAATTGATGACATCATTGCCAGTTCCTTCTGGCAATGCTTCCAATAGGTAGACGTGCAAAGTGGTGCAGTGGGGGACAAATGCTGAGGAAGGCTGTTCTAAGCACATGAAAGGGGTAGGGAGAGGATCACCTGCACCCAACCTCAGCTCCCCTGGAAAAGAGAGACACTTTTTTCCTCCCATAAGATCAGGAACGCCATTTGCTCAGAATGTGGCAGACATTATGCCTGCCCCTTTGTCCTCCCCTCCCCCACCTCCCCTTATCGCTATCAGCAGGCACCAGTGCAAAGCCTCTCTTCCAGCCATCACATGAGCAGGAGCAGAGATCGTTTTGATCTACTGCTTGAAATTATAACATATTTGTTTTCAGGTTTCTATTTCACATTCCATCACAATTTTTTTCAGTACGTATCTTTCCACCAATATATTCCTCCAAGGGAGAGAAAAAAATAGCATGACTGCATCAGAACCGTTCCACGGCACTTTGGCAAATGCAGCCCAGGCCTGATTTCACTCCCCTGCCAGCTGTTTCCTTGATGTTTCCCATCACCCCCATGCATCACCTTTCAGGCAGAGGACACCAGCGCTCTCCACAATGGTGCCTTAAGCAAGAATAGCTTGAAGGGGGAATCATAAAAGCAAAATGAGCCCAGAGATCCCAAGCACCCATTCCCGCTCTTCCTCTCCCCCTCCCCACCCCTTCGGTTACCGCACAATAGAGCTGTCCCCCCCATCTTGATCTGATCACTGACTGGCTCCTTGTCAAGGGGTGGATTCCACGCAAACGCGACTCTCACCCGCTTCGTCAAAGTGCGCCGCTGCTTGTTCCTTGACTCAGGATTTCTCATGGTTAAATGAAAACCAGCACTTGCCATTCCCCCTCCCCTCCCTGGCAGTGTGGGTTTTACCGTGTCTGGGGGGCAAGCAAAACGTTCCAGGCGTGATGTTGGAGAATGGGGAGAAGGAGCACAATGGATTGGTTCCATGTGGCAGGTCTCTTTGGGGAGGCCGAGCAATGACTCAGGAGAAGCTGCCAGGAAAGCACACCAGGCTTGTTAACAACAAACACATCATCAGCACATGTGGAGGATATGATTAACCACATCATCATCATCATCATCATCACTTCATCACAGCCTATGCCAGGCTGGTTATAGTACCTGAGAGTAAGTCCCACTGAACTCAGTGGGACTTTCTTCTGAGCAGACATGCATAGGCTTGCACTGGTAGACACTTGCATATATGTATGTCTACTCTGACACAAGTCCAGCAGTGGACCTTGTGCTGGGCAAGCAGGGTAAATGCCCTGGGCACTGAGCTTGTGTGACTCCAGAATCACACAGGAAGCCTCACTGAGGTCTCTGACACAGTTGGAAACTGTACTTCTGGTTTTCCGGAAGTACGTTTTAAGACCACAGGGAAGCCTCAGAAGTTTTCCCCAGATGGTCCTAATGTCGTGCAAGGATCCATTGCACTCAAAAGGGGGGGGGCCGGCGGCGGCATCAAGGACCTTTGCCCCAGAAGCAGGGAGGGGAAGCCTGCCGTTGCACAAGACCCACTGAGTTTAGTGGGACTTGCTCTCAGGTATGTGTGTCTAGAATTGCAGCCTTACAGGTGTCCACCGAGCTTCACAGACATCGTCACCTGATCAACTTCATGCAAGAACAGCAGTCTGGAACCAACATGCCAGGTTGTTCCTTTCTGGTTTTATTTTATTTTTCTTTAAGTGCCACCAGAAATTTTCAAGGTGTTTTAAAAAAAATCAGAGTGGAAGATGAGTGCATGTCTCCTAATGAAAAACTCCCCAGTGATTAAACCACCAAAGGCTGCTCAGCATGGCCGGGGCAGTCTCTGCTTTGCAGAGTAATTGGCATAGCAATTAATCCAGCCCTGCTAGTCTTCATGTGGCCATTGTGAGAGTGGAGGTAAAAGAATTAGAAGGAATTTTGGACGCTGTCAAGTGTTTCAGAAATTATTGATTGTGTTGCGTGTGAGGAAAGGAGAATTCCGAAATCCAGTGGGTGACGTATGTGCTGCCACGCGGTCTCCTGCCGGGGTCTCATCAACTTCCAGCCGCAGCTGAGGCAGGGCAGGGCAGGCGTTTGCAGTGTGTGTGTGTTTTCATTCTAACTAAAAAAGGTAGTACGTCCTCTGATGACTCTATCAGCGCATACAAATGTGCACAGCAGTGGCACCCTTTGGGAGCTGTTCTCCTTGCTGTAATCTATTATGAAAATGAACCCATCTCACCACATTGCAGGGCCGTTAATCAGGGCAGTGGTTTTCTCACTGGACGTTGTCTCTGCCGTTAATTTGCTCAGCGCTGGGCCGTGTAGAACTCCGCTGAACATTAGGAGGAGGGTGTGATGGGAATATATCAGGCGTGCAGGCCGTCCTTCCAGCCGCCCCGCCCGGTTTGCAATTCTGTCTCCGTTGCCTCCTATGATTTAAACATTACCCATCAGTTGCGGCCCATCAGATGTAACTCATGTTCACAGGAGGCCATTTTGCTCATGGTCAATTAAGTTTCTGTTGTTTGGGTTGATAATCACATCACATCTCCCTGGGCCGTGACCCGCTCGCTTGCCGCTCTCACTCCTGCTGCTGTTACCCCCTCACATCAGGCGTTTGATCTGATGTGTTTTCTCCAGAGATATATATTAGCGAGACAGACACATGAAAAGTGTGGGGGGGGATGCTGGGGGGACCCACTTCTCTTATGGCAGGAGTGACATTACTTTTAAGACCGATGCAAATTTTCCACGTACGTTAAAATTCCGTTGCATTTTCAGCATTAATGTAGCTCAGCACTGTTAGTTATTGTTATTTATTATTCACAAAGCACCTTGCATTTTGTAGGCACTATACATAGATTAAGAAACACAGCAGGCCCTGCCTGCAGGCCAACAATCTAGCAGGTACAGCACTAATATGGAGGGGGGGCAGGAAGGGAAGAGCAAAATATGCATATCGAGGGGAGCGTCAAGGCTGTCTATGAAGCAGGAACACTTCATGAAGTCATACAAATATTGAATGGCTGCTGAGGCCAACAGTCCTGAGAGAGGAGGAAGCAAATGATGCCTGGCTCAAGTCGAGAGAGAGAAAGAGTTCTGGGACGAGGACAGAGGCTTGACAGGTACCCTTTGGAAATGCTTTAGAGAGGGTTTTCCTACTTAAAGCAGAGGGCTGGACTAGATGACCTTGAAGCTCCCCTCCAAATCTAGGATCCTATGTTTGGATCCATTCAGGAGACAAACATGATACCTTGAAAGAATACAAAATGTATTGCAGTCTTCCCATATCTTACATGAGGGTTATATTGCAGTGTCAGCTTGTAAAGCTAACATTACAGATACTCTCATGTTGGCAACCTTCAGTCTCGAAAGACTCTGGTATCGCACTCTGAAAGGTGGTTCTGGAACAGCGTCCAGTGTGGCTGAAAAGGCCAATTGGGGAATGAGAGTCCCTTCCACAACGGGAGCAAGTGCAGTCTGTCCCTGGTCTGTCTCCCTGGCTATGGGCCTTCCTTCTTTGCCTCTTTGCCTCAGACTGTTGGCCAAGTGTCTCTTCAAACTGGGAAAGGCCATGCTGCACAGCCTGCCTCCAAGCGGGCCGCTCAGAGGCCAGGGTTTCCCACCTGTTGAGGTCCACTCCTAAGGCCTTCAGATCCCTCTTGCAGATGTCCTTGTATCGCAGCTGTGGTCTACCTGTAGGGCGCTTTCCTTGCACGAGTTCTCCATAGAGGAGATCCTTTGGGATCCTGCCATCATCCATTCTCACGACATGACCGAGCCAACGCAGGCGTCTCTGTTTCAGCAGTGCATACATGCTAGGAATTCCAGCACGTTCCAGGACTGTGTTGTTTGGAACTTTGTCCTGCCAGGTGATGCCAAGGATGCATCTGAGGCAGCGCATGTGGAAAGCGTTCGGTTTCCTCTCCTGTTGTGAGCGAAGAGTCCATGACTCACTGCAGTACAGAAGTGTACTCAGGACGCAAGCTCTGTAGACCTGGATCTTGGTACAGATACAATTACATTGAAAAGCCCTGACAATGGAAAGATAGGTATGTCCCTTCAAAAAATTAAGAGACACAGGCAGGAACTGAGGGAACAGCAGCTTCATTCACTGATCTCAAGCTCACTTTCATGCATGTACATTTAATATTTAGTTAGTGGAATCTCCTTCACTACTGTTGTGCCATCCTCCATGTGTGTGTGTACTTTTGCCAAGTGCATATAGTAAAATTTATGCCAGTCAACTGTGCCTGAGATGAGGGGCGACTGGGCTTATATTTTACCCAGGCCTTCCTCCAAGTAACTCAGAATGGCAGATGTGATCCACCATCCCCCCTTTTTTTCTCACAACACTCTTGTGAGGTAGCCTAGTCTGAGAAAGAGTGACCAGCCCAAGGTCCACCCAGTAGGTTTGCTGCTCAGAAGGGATTTGAACCTGGGCTTCTCCAGTCTGGGTTCAGCGAATTGCCCTCTGAGCCACGCAGTTCCCAGTGAGTGTTCAGATGGAAGATTTCATATTCTGCATATTTCCCCATCAGTGCTGAGCAAACGCCTAGTTCTTGTTTATCCAAGATGGTTAAAAGACCCCAGTGGGGCTTGCCTTCCTCCTCAGTGTGCCAAGAAACAACAGATGGGTCACATGCCAGCGTGCCGTGGCATTCATTTCATCAGCGCAAATGGATGCAGCCACTGCCTTGTTCGGAGTCTGCAGAATTCAACAGACAAGTGGGGAGCACCTCTCTGCATCGGAGTTTGGTTTTCCTGGCCGCATCCAATACTACTGAGCAGATGAAGCTGCATGATATGAAATCAGGGCCCTGCATCCAGGGAGACCAGTGCTGTGGCTGGCCACAACTCTCCAAGCAAGATGGGGGGGGGGTCTTTCCCATTGCCTACTAACATGATTGCCATAAGAGGAGCACACAGGGCAGAGGTTCTGCCCACTCAGTACTGGCCTCCACAAAGATGCTGACCAGAGCACACACATACAGGTGCCAGAGAACTCACAGCAGCCTAAAGGTCATGTGGCAGCTCTAGACTCACATTTGCATTTGTGATTTATTTGCATAAATCACACACAGACTAAAAAATTTTTTAAAAACCTAGAGTCACTGCATGACTCCCCAGAGACCTTTTGGCTGCCACAAGTGCTGAGCACTCAGAGCCCAATCCTATCCATGTCTACTCAGAAGGAAGTCCCATTAGAGTCAATGAGGCTTAAAATAAAATAAATAAATAAATAAATAAACAAACAAACTTTATTTATACCCCGCCCTTCTCCCCAAAGGGACCCAGGGCGGCTTACAACAGGTTAAAAGCAGATTAAAACATAATATTAAAAAACATTAACATAAATGTTAATAAAACATTAAAGCATTAACATATTAAAAATATCTTTAATTAATATTAATTAACATTAATTATTTAAAAATTAATTTATTTAATTAATATTAATTAATTAAAAATTAATAAAACATTAAAAACATTAACATATTAACAAATATCATAAAAACAGTAATCAGATAAAAAATCAGGTAAAAGGAGCGTAGAGCAGCAGATCATAGGAATCAGGCCTGTAAAAAATACTAAGAGAAGTAGAAAAGATGTTAAAAAAGATGTTAAAAAGGCCATGAACTCAGAAGGCTTGTTTAAACAGAAGGGTCTTCAGGCCCCGCAGAAAGGTCTCAAGAGAGGGAGCCATTCTTAAGTCAAGGGGAAGGCTTACTCCTAGGAAGGTGTGGATAGGATTGGGCTGTCAGTGAAGTTCTTCAGGAGCTCTCTAGGAAGAATCCCCTGCTGACTTTTGGAAAGAAGAGGGCATAGGAAGTGTCCCTGAGACCAAAGTGGCTTCACATGTGAAGGAAGAGGATGGGGGGACCATGCCAGCCTGACACTCGATCTCAGAGCAAGAGATCGCAGCTTGAAAATCCGAACTGGGTCAATCCTGTGCCCAGCGTGCTGAATTTTTGCACCCACTTACATCAGAACTGGAAGCATCCCTGGGTGCATTAATTCTGACCCTGTGTGTGTAGGATAAACTGGAGCCATCTTGAACAGAGGAAGATTTAGCTGAAGTCTGTAAATTCCAGGAATGTTCTTGAAGGCAAGAATTGACCCCCATCCCACCCCAAATGGGGGGAGGCTTTACAGACGAGGAACTGAACAGTCAAAGTGGCTCCCAGCACCCAGATGTTGAAAGGTTTATGCCACAGATGCTGTCACAGTCTCTGGAACACACAGCACATTTGAAAGACCCATATTGCTTTTGGAGCCCACTCCCCAGATGGGAGGGGTGAATCTATGAAATTGGATTTGAGGGCTTCAAACTAGCCGGAAAAGCTTGTGGCAGTGTTGGAGAGGACTTCAAGCGCTGGCTCACTTACCACGCTCCTGCCCTCTGCCACCTCCTGCCCCTCGCCCCTGCTGAACCAGCCACAAGAGACAGGAGTAGAGAATAAGCATGAAGCTCGGAACCTGAGGTTATGGAAATTGTTCTTTGTGGGGGGGGGGGGATTTCCACGCATTCTCTGTGCATTCCTTCCTGGTTCACTCTTCGTTTATGTTCAGAGATCTTCCCGCAACCTCCAGTTTAGGACATTTAAGGCTTGGCTGCCATTCAGATGTTGTGCTAAATCCTTTTGTTTGGCTACTTCTCTCTCTCACTCACCCCTCAGACATATCAAATGATTCATCACCTGCTCTAAATGGGGATGGAGTTGGTAGCTGTCAAGTGAAGCGAGGATGAGTTTTACCATCTCCTACCTGAGTCTCTGGAAAACAAAGGAAGAGAAAGCAGAGGGCAAACAGCAGGTCAAACACTGGGGAAGTTTCCACCAGGCTTAAAAAGATCCAGCTGGCAGACTTCTTACAGACAGCGACATTTTGGGGCCAACCTTATTGAAATAATTTCAGTTGGGGCAGGACCTTCTTCGATCACCTCAAACTCCACTCTGTGTGAAAACTGGAGGCAAAAAGAGACAACAAAAGGAGATTTTCCACCAATTTTCTAGAGAGTGTTTAACATTCCCCAAAACTCTTATGGAAGTTTCTAGTGCGCTGCCTGGCATTGAGGGGAGGAGGTGGGAGGCCACATTCACCTGCTGGCAGCATTAGGGATGCCATTACGAAAGAGGATGTGGTTATTCTTGCTGTGAAAGCTCACACAACAGATTTATCTCTGCATCCCTGATGTTGCAGGTGCCTGTCGCGCTCTTGCCTGCTGCCTTCTCTTCTTCTGTGTCTGATTAGATTTGCTCCTTTGTGCTCTAGTTAGGTCATTCATTGCTGTTTTTTTAGCAACGTAACTTGGATTCTCCCAAGAACTGAATGCTTCAGCCATTTAACTAAGCACCTTCCCAGTTTTTCCCCCAAACCAATTATCTACCAATACAACAGGTTTGAAAAAAAAAACAAAAAAACAAACAGAGGCACATGGCAGTGAGGGAAAGAGAGGCAAAAAATGCACTGTAATGTCTGTCTGTCTAAAGACACTTGAGGACAGATGAACTGAACCATCTCTTTGCTTCAAAGTTTTGCAAGGAGATTAATTGTGTGGTTTTTGTTTTTCTTTTCAATAAAGTATCTGAATGCTTTTGGGGCACATTAAAAACAGAGGATTCTGGAGTAAACACCCAGCTACTATGCCCTCTGGCACCACATGAAAGTCAGCAGAATCATGGCATATGGTGGGCATATGAGCAGTGCACGAATGTACAACAATGTCTCTCCATAGTCCATGTGTACCTCTCTGCTTCTAGACAAAAGCTGTGCAACAGCTATGACTGTTGAAAGCTTGGCCAGGGAGTGGGTGGGGGGCTGGCAGGTTTTTGTTTGTGGGTCTCCTTGTGAGCTCCAGATTAATTAAGAGTTTTCTGTCAGGCTGCTGTACCCCACCACCTGTTCAGCTACACCTTCCCCATTTACAGTGAGATCAGTCAAGTGCAGGGGCACCACACGAGCCCCTCAGTGGCCACTCACAGGATGGTTTATCCAGTACTGGTCTTCTAAGTTATCTACACTACACAACCGAAACAGTTTAATTCTTTGGGGAAATCATTACCCAAAGGGATGCTGAAAACTACAGTCCAAGGATGATTTTGAAGAAAACAATGTTAAGACCTTCCCCGAACAATAATTCCCAAGGAATCAGGAAAAATTGCAGCAGCTGGATTACACCATCGACTCCTTACCATTTTGCAACAGAGAGTACACTTCAAAAACAAGATGATGACAGAAATAGACTTAACATCCTGAGCTGCAGAGCAGAATCCAAGAGTTTCCTGACTTTTCAGACCCACAGCAGCACTTATCTGTTCTCACTGGAGATTCGCCTGAAGGTTTGTGGACATAGTATATGATTAACATTATGTTGGATTAGTTCATCCTGGAGCCACGGCCTCCAACTGCATCGTGCTACTTTAGATTACCACAGAAAGGTCTCCTCTTAGCATTTATTCATGGTCTAGATCAAAATGATTGGTTGCATGCTTTGCAGAGTGAAGCACAAAATACAACTCATTATGTGTTACAAAGAGGCTGGTTAATCATGAAGTTGGCCATCATAAATTGTGTACGGTTTGGTTGGCGAGAATTCTGCAGACACCAAGAGGTAGGAAAGATATTTGGGGGCAAGATTTCAGCAGCTGCTTCGAAAGTGACATGTTGCACTCACGAACTGGCTTTTAAAGGAGTCATGTCAATGCCAACACGAATGTAAATGGCAACATTTCCTCAATGAAACTACAACTGAGCCAAAATGGATGGTTTGGAAACTGCAATTAGTGCAGCTGTCCTTGTGGCCACTTCCCCGACAGCTGCACTGGCACCTCGTTTGTTTCTGGGCCCAATTCAAGGTACTGGTTTTGACCTTTAAAGCTCTATATGACTCGGGGCCAAGATATTTGAGGACCAACCATTTCCGTACAATCTGACTTGTCTTCTCAGGTCACCAGAAAAGGCTCTTTTACAAGTGCCATTGCCTAGTGAGGTGCGGAGATGGTGGCAAGAATTGTGTTTTATGGTTGTTTTTAAGCTTGTCTTAATGTTTTATGGATTTTTAGGGTAGAGTACAACTGTTTTTAACTGTGAGTTTACTTTTTCTGTACCTGCCTCTTTGTAAGCCGCCTTGGGTCCCCTAGGGGACAACCACACACAGTTGGCATCCTTCAGTCTCGGAAGACTATGGTATCGCACTCTGAATAGTGTTCTGGAACAGAGTGTCCTCTCCAGTGCGTGAAGCCTGGGTAAAGTAGGTATGGAGGAGAGACTGTTACCCATGCAGCAAATCCCCCCTCTCCACGTCGTTGAAATGGTCCAATGGAAAGGCAGAAGCCAATACGGTTGTTTCCAGCGATGTCGCAGGAGTTGCCAGAACGTGACTGTGTTCAACCATGAACTGCCTCAGGGACTCCGGCTCCGGATTTTGCCTCGAGGACTGCCTAGGGGACAAAGGCTGGGTAAAAATGTCATAAACATACAATATGACGGAGTTTTTCACACATATGTCCCCGTCTCCCCCCCAAGATTCCTTGCAAAAATACTCATTTATTCATTTCAGTTGATGGCATCATGCAGTCAACCTGACTGGTCACATCTCCCTGGTTGGGAGGGATCATCCATGTGAGTCATATAAAAGAGAGGGGGGAAAAGCACCCAAAGAAACAATGATAACAAAAACAAAGCAACCAGGGGAAACTGTTACCCTGCACATTCCTGATCTTGTCTGATCTTGGAAGCTAAGCAGGGTCAGGCCTGGTTAGTACTTGGATGGGAGACCGCTTGGGAACACCGGGTGCTGTAGGCTTACACCATAGTCTTTCGAGACTGAAGGTTGCCAACCAGGGGAAACAGTGACACAAACAGAACTGACAAAAGGTGAACATTCACACAGATGAAAAGTATCACTGGGAGACACTTCAACCTCCTTGAGGTTGAGAATGTTGACCTCCTGACAGAAAGAGACGATTCAGCAGAGTAGCCCCGGATTCCCAGACATGGGCCTTGCTGCCTATGGAAAAACTAGGGGCCTGCCCAGGCGGCTTGCAGGCACTCGCCTCATCCCTTCTGACGGTCACCCTTTGAGCTCCAAAGTTGGGAGCGGCTCCAAGATGGGTTCAGGCTAAGCAGACAAGAGACGCAGGGCTGTCTTCAGGCATCTGTTAAAAATTATCATAAAATCTTTCGAGCTTTAAAGCTAATAATTCTTTAAAGCTAATAAAGTTATTTTATATTGAGGGGAGAAAAAGGTATTATGAAGGCTGCTCCCTGTGAGGAGAATCTTTATCCAGAGCAATGAAATGCCTCACAAAAGCGCCACCAAACCTGAAAGCAGCTGCTTGCCTGGCACCAGGCGCTTGCTCGGGAACCACAAGAATGCAGACCCACCTCAGGTCACTGGCTGTGGGCAGCAACATCAGCCAAGGCGGGGTAGAGGCTGTTCCCATCTGCAGGCTACTGGATGCTGCCCTCCAGGGGAAATTGGCTAGAATTCAAGCCAGAGGCTTACAGAGAGAGACAAAGCCAGGAAAGATGGGACAGCAGGCCTCTCCCACAATGGGTCTCAAAGCCTCCCCCGTGACACTGTTGCTGGGGTAGAACTTCTCAAAGGCAGCAGCTACACATGGAACCACCTTGAGCAAAGGCGCAGAATCATCTGGGCGAGCTTGTAGCTCTTTCCTTGCTCTTCCAGCCAACCCAGAATCAAAATGCTTTTAATTAATGATGGATTGGGTGGCTTCCCAGGGCAGCCTTCCCACAGCATGTCTGCTCAGAAGTAAGTCCCATTTGACTCAATGGGGCTTACTCCCAGGAAAGTGTGGATATGATTGGGCTGCCATTCAGAATCAAGGAAGAGGGATACTCGGGGATCCCCTGCAAACTCAAGCATCCCAGTTTGTTGCTGATTTTAAAAACATAAACGTTTTGAGGGAGGATGTATTCTTGGTAACCCAAGAAAAGCCTCAGTTCTCTGCATCCAAACAAATCTCATTGACTTCACCTTCTAGAATGCTGAGAGAACCACCACTGGTGGGGGCGGCCCCCATGTTCTGATCCACCTTCATGGAACTCGTGGACAAGGTGAAGATGTGACTGGCCCAGAAGTCCACCCCAATGTAGGAGCCACCCAGCATGGGTACACTGAGAAAGTAGGTATAAGTTGGGGAGCATAAGTTGGGGGGAGGGAGGAAGAAGGGAATCCTGACATGTTTTGCGTATATACAGGTGCGTGTTGCTTAAAACCTTCCGCTTAACGACAGACCACATATATAGCAGTAGTCAAAGCGCAACAAAGAGGCTCTTAATGAGGCAGTCAATTCTCCCATAGCCTGCAGCAGAGTGACTGTCTACACAAGAAAGAGGCTCGTAACACAATGAGGCAATCTACCTCCAGTAGCCTGTGCAACCAGCCAGTGTCTGTTTACACAACAAAGGCACTAGACTGGGTCGAATGTTTGCCTAACAACCTAACTGCATGACATCGAGGATTGGATAACATACCCCTGTCCTTTAGTGATACACACCTGCATCTCTTTGGGCCCATCCAACTTTGCAGTGCTATGTAGCCATGTCAATGGGGCATGAACTGCATCTTGCACTGTGGGGGTGGGGTGGGGTGGGGTGGTCACAGAGGCCTCTCCAAGGTAAGGGGCTGTTTGTTCCTGTATCTCAGGGATGCATAGATGCTGGAAAGTTGAATAGTGTTGGGCCCTAAATCAAGGATGTAATAAGCATTTTATAGTTCAATTCTCCAACGAAGCCAGGTCAGTCAGTCTCTTGAGATGCAGCCTGTAGCCTCTCCTCCAAGCTACTGAACAATTAGCCTATTTTGAAACAATTAAGGAATCTGTTTATTTATTTATTTCAGTGTTTTTTTAAGTATCGTATCCCGAGAGTCTCACAGAAAGCAATCAACGCTCTTAAGTATCTCCATTTAAAAGTGCTTGCATCAGACGGTACTCCTTGAACACTCTGACATACCTTCATTGCACTGCACAGGAGCAATGCCTTTGCTCACCCCTTCCCTCAAAGGCATGGCCAAGTGATTCTC
>NC_089832.1:18886717-18901012 GCF_035046505.1 Tiliqua scincoides | reverse complement strand
AAATCAGTGAACTGTGTGTCCTGTTCTCCATTCAAAAAAGACCTCTCTGAGAGCGGCTGCAGCTGAAACCTCTAACAGTTTTGTGGGTGCTCAGACAAGGGCACGCAGAGCCCTGGAGTTATAAGTTGTCCTTTGCAAATTTTTTCCATGGATCTCAGAGAAATGCTCCCCCCCCCCCCAATTACACAAAGGCTATGTGTAGCCACAGAGATGATCCCAGGAATCAAGGGTGGGCCCGTGACTGCTTCCCAACTATGTCACTCCTTGATGCTGACCCTGAGGACATGGCTCAAAACAAATAAGGGTATGGGGAATCAGAGGTTGGATGTCTAGAGCTGGAGAAGGTAATGGGGCAGAGAGGGGTGAGGCAAGTCATTAGGAATCTCTTATGATGAGTTGGTCAGACTGATCAGTGAGCTCTGAAATCAGTGCTGAATAAGCCTAGGTGAGTGAATTGGCCTTGGGGCAGCGGACAGTAATTTCAGACTGGGCACATCCCTTGGCCTGCACTGCTTAGTCTGTCAGGTTGGCAAAAAACACAGGACACTGGAGGGGATGTGTGACGGTGCCAGATCCAGAGATAGTGGATTCCTTCCCCCCACAGACCATTTGGGCACCTTTTGGCTCTTTAGTGGGGAGTTCTGATTGCCCAGAGCAAGCGATTTGGTTGCACAGCAGCTGCCACTTTTGAAAAACAACCACAACTGCAGTACCAGTTATCAGATTTGTACGCTGGCTCGAAACAGATATCTTGAACTGCAAATGGTCAGTTTCCCCATCAGGAGTGAAAATTCACCGAGCTCTGGGTTTGCATCCTACAAGTGTTGGAGGTAGCTCATCTCTGAATGCCAGAAACAAGGGAGTGGTAAGAGGATGCAGGTACCTTGTTACCTTGAGTGATACCTGAGCCATCTGGTGAGCCACTGTGAAATACAGAAAACTGGACTAGATGGGCTCCCTTTGGCATGATCCAGCGGATCTCTTCTGATGTTCTCCATACACTCCACAGAACAGCCCATCTCAGCAGCAAGGGGGTTAACAAACTTACTTACACTCACCAACTGGTTGTAAAGTCCATGAACTTTGGGAACTGCAGCGCCCATGAAACAAATGAAGTTTCCAATCCTGTGAGAAGGCCCATCTGTCATGCAAAAGACCAGCCGGGGTATTTAGTTGTGACTTCCCCAAATAATCACCATTAATTAACAACATGGGAGTATTTCCTGTGCAGAATCACAACTACAAGGACTGAGAAGAGGGAGCAGAGGAGGGGCAGGTTGAGCAGGACAGAAATAAAGGATCATTTTTCAAAGTGATGAATGGGAGAAGGGAAAGTCGAAGGGGCCAAACATGGCAAGGAGAATGGAGCAGATCTCCCGATAACATTTCCAAGGCTCTTAAGTAAACATCACAGCCGCAGAGCAAGCAGGGAAGGGATGTCGGACCTCAGTGGCAATGGAAAAGTTCTGCGTACCAAGGACTTGTACCAAGAGATTCTTTCAGATAGAAAAACAATACACATGGCCACAAATATTGCAAGTTAGGAGCAGCATTCCAAGAACATTCCTATCTCCAATGTAAGTTTATTAAAACACTATTTATATTTTTGACCTGATTTGAGAAATTCTTTCAGTCCTTGAACATTCACATACATGGTTTTGCCCCCCCCCCCAAAAAAAAAAAAAGCAGCAGTGGGACTTTAGACCACCAAAGTTCACAACATGGGGAGCTTGTAGCACAATCAGAGCTCTGGATCACCAGAGCTTGGCTGCTGGGACCAGTGAACTGACTGACTGCTTTTGCATGATGGAATCACACGTGGCCAAAGGATACATGCAGGTGGCAAAGTTAATGTCATCCCATAATCCCCTGGATCCACTAAATCATGGAATCTGCAAGATTCTGATCAGTACAAAGGAGTTATGTCACTGACATTAGTAAGTTCTTGGTTCGAAATACAGATTTGCCTTGCTTAGAAAGTTGTAATGTTTTATGGAATTAATATCATTTTCCTTCTGTTACTGACATGCACAATCAACTTTCATTTCAATCTCGTTTTTGTCCAGCTTAGTCCTTGATGCAAATCATACCACAGAGAAAGCTGGGCGTGTTTGGAATGTCTGACTGAACAGCCCAAGTCTATCCACACTTTCCTGGGAGTAAGTCCCACTGACTCTAATGGGACTTACTTCTGAGAAGACACACATAGGATTGGGCTATAAGACTGAAGAAAACTGTGGATAAACTAGGGAAGACCCAGAGCTGCATAAAGAACTCTGTAATCCCATTATTCATCTACCAGTCATATGAAAACGTCCCCAACTCAACACATGCATATGCAAAAGGCGTTTAATAGACAATCTGTGAGCCTTCCCTCTGTCCTCTGTTTTCTGGATCTTTTTTTTTAATTTAGTTGCCAAAAACTAAAACTCTAACAGTAAAAATATCTAATTTGCATTTCAAACTGAAACTTTGGGACAAAGTTGAGGGTGGAGGGAGGAAATTAAGCACTTCTATTTTTTTTTTTTTTAAATGAGTTTTTGCCAGTTTCTTTACATCACAGATGTAGTCAACTCATCTCATGTTTTTGGATATATGTGATTTTTAAAAATTGGATTCATCTTGCTGGAGTACTTTCTGTTACTGGCAGAGAAGCGCAACAAGAAAAGACATTTGCAGAAAGAGCAGTGCCAGCTTCCTCCCATGTTTACCTCCTCACTGTCTTCTATCATCAGGCTCTGCCTTACTCTGTGTTGCTGAAGTGAGAACTACATAAATGAGGAGATGTGTGGATTCCATTGTCCGGGGACTTCTGCCAGCCTCTGTCACTTGATGGCTTCTGCCGTCAAGCCAAAATGTCCAAAGGTCTTTGGAAAGGGCCTTTCAATAATGCTGCTGGCACTCCGTGTTCGTAATTAACCCAGAATATTCAGTGGTTGCCATTTGAAATGCTTTTAATGATGCTTTCACCAAGATGTGGCTTTTCTTTCTTTCTTTTGTTGTCACATTTGTACAATTCTTTTTTTTTCCCCTTGTCTTTTTTTTTTCCTTCTCAGAAACAAAAGAGCAACAGGGAGGGGGGAAAAGTGCAGAGCCATTTAAAACAAAAGTGAAAGCCCATCAATGAATTAATACGGCATTACATGTTAATAATTAGGAAACTGTAAACATTTATGGGAGCAGATTAAAGCCAAGTTCTACACCATTAAGTCACTGACATGGGTCTGCAATCCTTCCCTACCTCAAGGGAGCACAAGAACGTGTGTGTGTGTGTGTGTGTGTGTGTGTGTGTGTGTGTGAGAGAGAGAGAGAGAGAGAGAGAGAGAGAGAGAGAGAGAGAGAGATGGCATATTCAAGGAAGTTCCCCTCCCAGCCTCCATCTCCACACTACACAACCTTCCCCGACTTCCATTCCTGTCAGTCTGCATTCAGCCACCTCACCACCTAAGGCCTGTCTCTCTTTGGATGAAAAAAATTAGCCCTCCACATTTAACAAGCTACTCTTCAATTCTGTTCACTGTGGTGTGCAATGTGAGGATGTCTTTTTTTCCTTCCATATTCCTTCCAGGTGGGCCATCTCTGTACACCTTTTACTCCGCTGCATTTTCATGCGTTGCTCTGGCGGCCCAGAAGCACCAGAGAACTGCAAGAAATGAAGGAAAAGAACAAATGTGCTGTGCTCAGGGAAGAATTGCAACAGTCAGCATGCCTGAAGGGTGGGAAATTCCCCGTGGGGGTGCAGATCCCCCTGAAGAATGTCATTGAGACCAGTGGCGTAGCCAGAGGAGGTGCAAAGCACTAAGTTTTGTAGGTGTCTGAACTCACTGTGCAAGCGGCCCCTCCCCTCTGAAGCCATTCTGGGCAGTGGGAGCAAAAGGGGGGCTGGAGGGCATAGGCAGTCAAGGCGAATGAAGCCTCCATTTTGCCCCCACCACCTGGAATGGCTCCAAAGGGGGGGGGGAGCAGTCGCTTGCATGGCACATTCAGGCGCTTGCAAAACGTAGTGCTTTTCCCCCCCTCTGGCTATGCCACTGATTGATACTAGCTCAGAGAGGCGGTTCTTGTTGAGCTGCACGTCCAGAGGTGGGCTCACACAACTCTTGTCTGAGTCTGGTGTGTTGTGTGAATTGGTCCTCAAGGAATCTGTCAGCAGAGGCCCTTCCTCCTCCTCCTCCTCCCACGGTCTGTCTGATGGGCAGACATTTACACTGGAAGGGGGGAGTGATAATTTTGCTGCCATGTAGAACACATCTTGAGACGTTAACAGGAGCTGGCAGTCCAGCCGGCCCCTTTGCTTTATCTCCCCACGCGGCATCTCTTGCCACGGGCGAACAATGCCGTTCTGTACAATCAGCAGAGGGAAAGGGGAAACAGATGGGCCCCATCGCGGCCCTGCAGCCCATCCAAGCTGGTCTCTGTTGTTCTTGGCTGCCCCAGACAGCTCTCCCTGCCCGGAGCAGGATGAAGCCCACGGTCCTTGGTGGTGGTGTGGGGGGGCCTTTGCAACATGACGCTTCCTGCTGAGGACCATTCAAGGGCAGCCCTCCTAGCAGATCTAATTATACAAACAATTTTGTTCTGCTTCTCCAAATAAACACAGCGAGGTTTGCGGGATGCTGCACGGAGGGAAATGAGAAACGAGAATGCGGCTAATGGGCTCCTTAGCTGCAGGGGTAAACAGATTGTTTGAAAGGCCCCGACCACCCCCCACACACACATCTCCAGTCTACCCTCCTCTCCAGCCCCCCAGCCGCCATTTCCTTTCCACCACCTCCTCTTTCTCTCACCCCCCCACCCTCCCCACTGCAACAAATATTAACAACGCTTGCAGTTTAATCAGATCTCTGAACTGTGAAAGGAACTTCTGTAGATTTTATTTCAAGGCTTTTTTTCCATGTTAAGGATTTGTATTGAGAAAATTAGATTAGAGTCCTGTGTGTGAATGGCTGCACGGGGGGGGGGGGGAAGTGGGGTAGAGGTTTCCATAGGGAGCAGCAGGGAGCAGCAACTGAGGAATTAACTCGCCTGGCAAAGTGCACTGGGGGCGTCCCTCCCCCAGTCACCGTATTCCCTTGGGACACATTCTCTGCTCTCTGTCTACAAGGCAAGCAACTGATTCCCCCCCCCCCACTACGTGCAGTTGGAGTACATTCCCTCTAGCTAGTGGTTATCCTACCGAGGACACAGGCAGCGGACAGCCAATTACAGCAACCTGAAAAGGAACCAGGCGAGTCGATTCTCTGGGCTGCTGCATTGTCTGTAATGAAAGAAACAACTGGCGGGGCTGGAATGACAGAGGTGCAAATATGGTTATAGTCAGAATGCCTCGACTGTCTTACTTGGAGTACTTTCTTACTCAAGGTGGTAGACAAGTTACAAGCATAATGAAAAGAGGAAAGCCCCAGGAGGTAACAAACGCCTGGAACAACAAATACTGGAACCCCAAGAAGCTGTTCAAGTCCGAGAGGCAGGCCTCAGTGATTGTCTCCACAACCAACATTGCTCTCTCCCCTCCTCCTCCACCAGCAGCAGCAGCAGTTGGGGATCAATGATATAGCCGGAGGCATAACTAGGGTGGAGACTGAGGGGCATCTGCCCCGGGCACTACACCAAAGGGGCACATGATTGCTCCTCGGGCTCTGGTCTAGTTACGGAAGAGGTGCTGGCAGCTTTGCACCCTCTATTTCTTCTTCTTCTCGGGGAGCCCCCATAGGAGAATAAATGAAGGGGAAAAGCTGTGGCAGCAAAAGCCCCCTCCTCTGGGGAGAACCCAGAACCGGTATCATGATGACACTGCTCTGGGTGCTGGGGCAGCGCATTAGGCCTCCGGATACAGCCTTTGGCAGAGGGCAAGCTACTGGGATAGTCTGCACTGTATACGGTCCCTTCCAACTCTGACATTCGATGAGTCAAAGAAATAGCTGGATGGGCAGAGCTAAGCAATGGAGGACACAATGATGGAAACAGACTTTAGTGCCCACTGCACCTGTGCAAAGAAATGCAGTTAAACACGAAGACCCAAAGTGCATCCATTCAACTTGGCCCTGGTAAGACAAGCACACGGATGCCTCGGCAGTTCAGCTTTGGACACTCTGAAGAGCTCTTTCGTCCTTGAAAGTCCACCTTCTCCCCTCAAAAAACACAATAGGTGGCCTGCAAGGTCACCTTGATGCACTGTTGCTCCCTGAAATGGGGGGGGGGGTTGCCTTGGCACACTGACCAATGCTCCTCCTTTAGTCCCTATAGAGATGGAACCTGCCTCGGTGAAGACTGGGCTAGCTGACCTGAGAGTCTTTCCAACTTAGACATCCTCTGGTTGCTTCTAAACTTTCTGCACGGGGCATCGGACATTTCTCCACCAGCAGAAGCCAGCCAGATGGAGAAGAGGTCAAGAAACCTCTTCTCGCCATGCACTGCATGCAGAAGTTCAGAAGGAAAGCAGATTGCAAGTGGTTCGGACTTCGCTCCAAGCCTGGCCTGGCCCATGGGCAGACCTGACTCAGGCAGGTGACTCCTGAAAACATAAGAACATAAGAACATAAGAACAGTCCCACTGGATCAGGCCATAGGCCCACCTAGTCCTGCTTCCTGTATCTCACAGCGGCCCATCAAATGCCCCAGGGAGCACACCAGATAACAAGAGACTTGCAAGGCTTCCTGGGAACAGCCCCACTGGATCAGGCCATAGGCCCATCTAGTCCAGCTTCCTGTAGCTCACAGCCGCCCACCAAATGCCCCAGGGAGCACACCAGATAACAAGAGACCTCATCCTGGTGCCCTCCCTTGCATCTGGCCTTCTGACATAACCCATTTCTAAAATCAGGAGGTTGTGCATACACATCATGGCTTGTAACCCGTAATGGATTTTTCCTCCAGAAACTTGTCCAATCCCCTTCTAAAGGCGTCCAGGCCAGACGCCAGCACCACATCCTGTGGCAAGGAGTTCCACAGACCAACCACACGCAGTTATGTGGGAGGACACCTGCACTCCTGGTGACTCTGGTCTGTGAAGTCTTCACCCCAGAGGGAACCAGGATGTCTGCGTCTGACAGAGTCGCAGGAGGTGATTCACAGCTCCGTCAAGAGAACAGCATCCATCACACGGAACCTCCCCTTTCAGGGCAGCCCTCCTTCCACCAGAGCAAGAGCATCTGCTCTGCCTGAGTGCAGGATCAGGACGCTTCCCACCTCCTTCCACGAGAGCTGCCTCTGCTCGCCTCACTCCCCAGCACACACATGTGTGCACGCAAATGGATTCCCGCCATGCAAGAATATCTAATTTCGACTGCGGTCCCTTGGTGGTATCTTGGCAGGAACAAGCTCTTGGCCGGGATTCTGTTTTCATTACGACTCCGTGTAATTTATAATTGTTTCAAAAATAAAGAACTAATTGCTGCCGCTGCCTTTGCTCCATGCCTCACTACTCTTCCTAATGGCAGACCCAGAGCCTTCTCTGGCAGGGAGGCGACACTGAGAGTCTTCACTGGGAGGCAAAAGGCTGCCTTTCCACAGAGGGGTCCCGGGGAGGCATCTAGACTGCCACACTGCTGGTGAACGTTGGAGGCAATGAGGAGCAGAAACGACAGCTACCGACACACTTGGCTCTCTCACCCAAATTGCAGGAAAGGAGGGAGTGTGTGTGTGTGTGTGTTTGTTTGTTGAGAATATTTATACACAGCTTTTCAACAGGGTAAATCACAAAGGGGTTTATATAGTAAAATGAATCAATGGTTCCCTGTCCCCTAACGGATCAAAATCTTTAAAAAAAATAATAATAACAGAAGTGATGCCAGCAGCAACCACTGGAAAAGATGCCATGCTGGGGCGAAGAGGGTCAGTTGCTCTTCCCCAGCTAAGCATAAGAGGAGCACAACTTTAAAAGGTGCCCCTTTTCCCAATCAGCAGGAGTGATTTATTAAGAACAGCTTTTTTCCTGCATCTGCCCCTCTGAGTACATTGCTCTTTGTATCCAGTCCTGGTCTGTGTCCCCTTCCCATCTGAAGGATAGAGTGTGCACTGGGAGCAGGGACTTTTCGGTGAGGGCACCAGCTCTATGCAGTGCTCTCTCCAAGGAAGCCTCTCTGTCCCCAGCACTGAGCACCTTTGGAGCAGTTACCTGGTGAGAACCAGCTTCTTTGGAGAACTCTGGGAATAAAACTGGTCTACTTTGTTACTGTCATAGGGTGGACATTTAAGATGAGCCTCGTCAGCCTGGGAAGGCAGCTCATCCGAGAGAAGGAAAGCTCTGATCCCAAACCTCCACTGCCTTGTGGCTACATCCAGTTACGGAAAAGGCTTCAGGAGTCAATCCGGAGCCGGAGTCCCTGAGGCAGTTCATGGCTGAACACAGTCACGTTCTGGCAACTCCTGCAACGCCGCTGGAACCAACCGTATTGGCCTCTGCCTTTCCATTGGACCATTTCAGCGACGTGGAGAGGGGGGATTTGCTGCATGGGTAACAGCCTATCCTCCATACTTCCTTTACCCAGGCTTCGTGTACCACCTTTCAGAGCGCGATACTATAGTCTTTCAAGACTGAAGGTTGCCAACAATAACTTTGTTACTGGCATTAGTGCTGCTAAAGAGCCACACGCGCACACGCACACACACACACACACACACACACACACACACACACCGCTGTATTTTTATGTTGTTGGGGTTTTCATGTCCTTATTTGACACTGTTATCAGCTGCAGTTCCTTCCCTCCATTTGTCCTCACAACAACCCTGTGAGGTAGGTGAGGCTGAGAGGGTGACTGGCCCAAGGTCACCCACGGAGCTTTGTAGCTGAGCAGGGATTCAAACCTGGACCTTCCAGATCTCAGCCCAGTTCCTCAACCATATACCATTGTGGCTCTCATCTGGTTGGGCAACATATATTTTATCGTAAAGAGATGTTTGATAAGCCTGGGAGGTTAGAATGCAGCATCGGTGTGTGGCAGCAGGGAACCCCCCCCCCCAGTGGCATAGTTAGAGGGTGCGCAAAGCACTACGTTTTGCAAGGAGCCTCACTGCAGCGTGCAAGCGGCCGCTCCCCTTTGGAGCAGACACCTCTGTTTTGCTCCCACTGCCTGGAACGGCACCAAAGGGGAGGAGTAGGGGCCCCTTGAACTTAGTGCTTTGCACCCCCTCTAGCTACACCACTGCCCTCCCTTTGCTTAACTGTGTGGATTGCACTGCTGTTGCTTCCCCTCTTGGCGCTGAGAGGCAGAGGTTGCAGATGAGTCTTGGTCTGTGGAGTTCTCCTAGGGCAGGATCTCTGCAATAACAATTGACAGGAGCGAACCAGGCACCGTGCCAGACATGTTGTGAGTTGTGTTGGTGCAACATTTTTCTGGTGCACGTGGTCCCTTCAATGTCAGCAGAGATTTTCTTGCTCCAGCGTCCTTGAAGACGCGCTGGCATTACTGCAGTAGAGAGTTGGGACTTAAATCTCCCAAAAATCTGTATTTATCTCTATGATGGGTGCACTTCTTTGCATCATTTTTGGAAGTTTAACTTTAGAATCTACCATACTGGGTTTCGGTGGGGGTGGGAAAAAGTTTACCGAAATTTGCTTTTGAAAACTTTAACAGTATTTGCCTTGAGATAGAGTAACATGAAGGATTATTTGAAATTAATTCAAATGTTCCTTAAGACTGTAGAACGACAATCACCCTAATACCATTATTAACTGGGGGAAAAGGAAGGTTGTAGGAAGCCCCCTGAAAAGAACCTAAGAACAGCCCCACTGGATCAGGCCAAAGGCCCATCTAGTCCAGCTTCCTGTATCTCACAGCGGCCACCAAATGCCCCAGGGAGCACACCAGATAACAAGAGACCTCATCCTAGTGCCCTCCCTTGCATCTGGCATTCTGACATAGCCCATTTCTAAAATCAGGAGGTTGCACGTACACATCATGGCCTGTAACCCGTAATGGATTTTTCCTCCAGAAACTTGTCCAATCCCCTTTAAAAGGCATCCAGGCCAGGCGCCATCACCACATCCTGTGGCAAGGAGTTTCACAGACCAACCACACGCTGAGTAAAGAAGTATTTTCTTTTCTCTGTTCTAAGTCTCCCCACACTCAATTTTAGTGGATGTCCCCTGGCTCTGGTGTTGTGTGAGAGGGTAAAGAGCATCTCTTGTCTCTTGTCTCAGAAAAAACTTGTTGGGTTTCTCTGGAAAAGTCTCAGGTTTGTTATTTGTGTGAAACCCTAAACTTGGCTTTGAATTTTCCATTTTTCCCCATAATGTGATTGCCAACCACACTGGTTGCCAGCGCAGAAACAAAAGGAGGATCGGAGGGGGTGGGGAGCTGTGCTGGAAAGAAGACTTGCTGCAAACCACTCTGGGATTCGAGGCTTGGAGCCCTGCCCCATTCTCCAGATCCATCCTCAATATGGCGAAACTCCTTGGCAAGCAGGGGGAGTAACAAGCTCTCCGCCTGGAATGCGGCTAGGACATTATCCGGGAAGTGTATGCAGCCCATGTTTAAAGCCTTAAATCCTGTGGCACGAGTCCTCCTTGTCACATTAATTCACTTCCACTTGCAGTTTGGCCCTTGTGCAGCAAACCCATCCCCTCCTCTGCTCAATTTTGCTGAGCCCCAGGTTACACCAAAGCCCATTAGCTGCCCTGCCTCTGTCACATCCAATTCAGCCAGCAGGACCCCTTTGGCTCCATGATTGATCGCTCTGCCTTCTGCTTGTTTTTTCACTGATGGGGACTGCAGAGGCGGCAGCTGGAGGAGGGAGTTTGGAGATGTGGCATCCATCACTGGCAAACCTGACAGGCTGGGCAAGAGTCTGGACACTGGGCCCTTCAGCCACAGACTGCAAAATCCTGTAGATTTTGCTGAACCAGAACTTCTCTCCAGACAAAATGTCCTCTTTGGGGCAGGACTGAGGACACCATCGGAGAATAGGAAAAGCCCTGCTGGATCTCATGGAGGGCCATCCAGTCCAGCCACCTGCTACCTGCAGTGGCAAGCAGCCAACTCTGTGAAACCACCAAGCAGGACCTTCTGCAAGTGCCCTCACTTACACCTGCCCCCTAGGCCATCTCCAGAAGATAGGGACACCCAGCAGACTGCCCTTTGTGGGTCACCAACATATGAAGGCTATGGGCCCCAAAGATGCCTCACTGATCCACCACAAGCTCCTTGGAGGGCCCTGGGCGCTTGGCACTGCCCTTGCATACCATGCCCTGATGTCAGCTCCATCCTCAGCAACGACTATTCAAAGGTATAGAGCCTCTGAACATGGAAGGCTCTCCATGTTATAGACACCATTGTTAGACCTCACCTCTCTGAATTAATCGCAGTAACTGCTATCAGGGAGTGATACCAAGGCTTACACATAGTTTGCTGTCTTATTCTTGGGTATATTTGGGGTTCTGATTGACTCTAGTTTTGGGGGTATGGATTAGCCACCTCATATTCAGCTTCTTCTTCTATCTATCATTATTTCCTTTTATGTTTATTCTCCATGTTCCTCTTAAGAGAAGTTTCTTGCAAATATAAATGAAGTTGATGACACTAGACTTTCATTCAGCACCCCTAAAATATCCTAAATTTGTTCAAACATCTTGGCAACTAAAACAAGAGTGTGTGTGTGTGTGTAGGCCTGTGTTATCTATCTATCTATCTATCTATCTATCTATCTATCTATCTATCTATCTATCTATCTATCTATCTATCTATATCTATCTAACCCTTCCTTCCTTCCTTCCTTCCTTCTCATATCTATCTATCTATCTATCTATCTATCTATCTATCTATCTATCTATCTATCTATCTATCTATCTATCTATCTATCTATCTATCATTATTTCCTTTTATGTTTATTCTCCATGTTCCTCTTAAGAGAAGTTTCTTGCAAATATAAATGAATTTGATGACACTAGACTTTCTTTGACCGTAACACTTGACTTCCCTTAGCTGCTTTGCCCAGCATGGAGGACCGATTCCCAAATTATTCTCCATTCACATCAGATGACATGTGGAAGTCATCCCGTGAGTTACAGTGGAGCCAAAATCTGCACTGGAGGCTTCCTGGTTCATAGCTCCTACCTGTGCAGTGCGATGCTAGGCCTGTGTGAGCTGAAGTGAGTCCAGCTGAGCTCAGTGGGGCTGACTCCCCAGTGAGATGAGAGCCTGCTAGTATTTGTTCTACCTCTAGGACAGGGGTGCTCAATAGGTGGATCACAATCTACCAGTAGATCGCGAGGCAAAATGAGTAGATCGCGGAGCCCTGTCTCTCCAAACTGTTAATATGTCAGTTTCGTCTAGTGACTAGACGAAACTGACATATTTAGCTAAACTGACACTGAAACTGACACTTTAGCTGCTCTTCAGGCATGCAGCAACAAAACTGACTAGACTCCAGCAGGGGCTCCATACATTAAAGGGGGTGTCTGTCAGACGCGTCCTTCCCCCCTAGTAGATCTCTGGGCCTTGCTGGGTTTCAAAGTAGCTCTCGAGCCAAAAAAGTGTGAGCACCCCTGCTCTAGGATTTTATGAAGTTGTTCATCAGCTGGTTAAAGCTGAACGCCATTCCCACAGTGCCTGCCTCTCTCATATCCTCCAGCACAAACGAATCCAATCCATTTAGATTGGGAAGCCAATTTGCATTGCCCTCTTCATTTTACCAGGGTGAGCTGCAGCCACATTTCCTAGAGATCGAACAGTTGCACCCATCCTTCTTGGAGGTTCATCCTACACTCACCTGGTTTCTCAAAGGGGCCCCGCTCCATTTCAGAGCACTGGTTCTGAATGAGGCCCTAACAGGAAAGGTGGTCTTTGCATCCTGGAAGGCTCTGTGTGAGAGGAGGGGAGAAAGGCAGACAAAGAGCTTTTAAGGGAAATCCAATACACAGAGTTGCTTCCCTGGCCCGACTGCTGAACACTGTCTGTGTCGGGGGCTATTGAATCACAGGCCTAAGTAGCTTCCTCTTGGCCTCATGGGGGAGCCGGCTTTTATGTTCCGCTGAAAAGGTATCCCGCTCAAACAAGCAGAGACATAATGGGGAGAGCATCCATTAAACAGAAGGAAACGAGGGCATGCGAGGCATTCATTATTCATGGGGCTCTTGCCAGCTTGTTAATGCATTTGTGTTTGCAAAATAACTATCACTTGCAAACAAGGCTGGGAAAGGGCGGGGATGTCTTGAGCTTTCAAGTGGGGTGCTGAGAAAGATCTCCGGAGGCAAGGCCTAGTAGAAAGGGAAGCAAAGAGGTGGGGTGTAATGGAAGCCGTCCCTGGCCAACACCGACCCATTAACTCAGGTGTTCTGTCTCCAGCAGGGGCCAAACACAGTCTAATAGGAGGAGGCCAGGAACCTACAAATGACTGCCCAGCCAAACAGAGTTTAAGTGGTTCCTTTTTTAAAAAGAGCTTTTACGTAATGTATTTAAACAGAAATGGGATCACTGCATTAAAGCACGGCATGAATTCAAGCACGGCATGTGAAGACGACCCCCTATTCCGGCTCAGAAAAATGTTGGTCTAAGAGAAGAGTTAATTCTCTTCATTTGCAAATTCATTTATGTGCTAATAAAAAACAGACAAAAACAAAACACAAAAGAAACATGGAAACTGGAAGCTGAGGCTGCCTTCCGAACCTCACAAGGTTACTAGCGGTGCTTTTTAAAACACATGAGACATGCGTGCACAGGAAATCCTGGGATTGCGCTGGTTCTCTGCATCCCGCCAGGGTCCTGTGACATCCACTATAACAATGTTTTCCTTGACACCAACCATTCCACTTCCCCATCTTAGCTCAGTGACTACGGCTCCACTTGCACAGATGCTTAAGGGCACAATCCTGTGCACGCCTACTCAGATGTAAGCCCTCTTGGGTTTGGTGGGGCTTACTCCCAGTAAAGTGTAGATAGGATTGCAGCCTAATAGCCCAATCCTATCCACACTTTCCTGAGACTAAGCCCCATTAACTCTAATGGGACTTGTTTCTGAGTGCACATGCATAGGATTGGGCTGTGAGTCACTTATCTGGGTCCTTGCTGACCTGGCACTTTGTCCAAGAGAGATAATTGGTCCCAGAAAGCGCACCTGTTGCTTATGGGAAGGGCTCACTTGCAATCAAGCCCTAGTTTAATGCCCTCATCTAGCTGACACCCCTACCCATCTGCCCTGAAAAGGCTGGCTGCCAAGGATGTGGCCTCCAAGGTATTAGCAGGGCAGTCAGTGGCAGTTATAGCTTCAGGGGCTGCAAAGTTGCAGTTTTATGTTAGCTGGAAAAGAAGTTATCCTCCCTCTAAATCAGTGGTTCTCAAACCTTTTGGTCTCAGG